>NW_024755231.1:0-59140 GCF_018991925.1 Homarus americanus
GCTTTGTTATACTCGACCAGGGGAGTTTGCTATACTCGAGCAAGGGGCTTTGTTATACTCGATTAGGGGGCTTATACTCGATCAGGAGGCTTTGTTATATTCGATCAGGGGACTTTGTTATACTCGAGCAGGGGGCTTTGTTATACTCGATTAGGGACTTTGTTATACTCGATCAGTAAGCTTTGTTATATTCGATCAGGGGACTTTGCTATACTCGACCAGGGGACTTTGTTATACTCGAACAGGGGACTTTGTTATACTCGACCAGGGGACTTTGTTATAATCGATCAGGGGACTTTGTTACGCTCGATCTGGGGACTTTGTTATACTGGGCCAGGAGACTTTGTAATACTTGATCAGGGGATATGTTATACTCGATCAGAGGACTTTGTTATACTGGACCAGGGGACTTTGTTATACTCGATCATGGGACAACAAACTAAATTGGAAACCACACGTCAGTGAAGTTGTCAAATCCTCCAGTTTCCGTCTCCACCTCCTCCGCCGACTCAAGTCCCTCGGAGTTCCCGCACACGAGCTCCTCAGTGTATACACAACATTCATACTTCCCAAGCTCACCTATGCCACCCCCACCTGGTCTTCCTCCCTAAATGCCACACAACGTAAACACCTAGAAAAAGTGCAAAAGAGGGCATGCAAGATTATTCTCTCCCCTTCCTACTCCACATATCAAGAAGCGCTCAACACACTGACCCTTTCGACTCTCACTGACCATCACCACGGCCTCATCTGCAAATTTGGTAAGAAGCTTCTACACCATCCCCGACACCGGCCCCTACTACCACCTGAGATCCCCTGTCCGAGAATTGCTGTTCGACACCACAACCGCATCCAGCCCATACGTGCACGAACTGATCGCTATAAGAACAGCCCAGTCCCAACCATTGTAAAAATTATCAATAACATGTAATAAATCAGTGTATTCACTCCCAGTAAACACTGCTCCCTACACTGTCACTATGTTGAAATGAACTGTAGTTTGAGCTGATCCCCATCTAAGTTACTATATGTCTTATTTGTGTCACTTATGTCACTTGTATATTATTTGTAATTCGTAATCCATTCCCCAAATATGTAACTGTATATTTTCAGCCTTCTGGCTGCCAAGCTCTTTCAATAAACCGTTAATTATTATTATTATTATTATTATTATTATTACTCGATCAGGGAACTTTGTTATACTCGTCCAGGGGTCTTTGTTATATTCGATTAGGGGACTTTGTTTTACTCGACCAGGGGCCTTTGTTATACTCGATCAGGGGACTTTGTTATACGCGATCAGGAGACTTTGTTATACTCGATTAGGGGCCTTTGTGAAACTCGATCAGGGGACTTTCTTATAATCCACCAGGGACTTTCTTATATTCGATAAGGGGATATGTAATACTCGATCAGGGCACTTTGTTATACACGATCAGGGGTCTTTGTTATACTCGTCCAGGGGGCTTTGTTATACTCGATCAGAGGATATGTTATACTCGATCAGGGGACTTTGTCATACTCGACCAGAGGACTTTGTTATACTCGATCAGAGGATATGTTATACTCGATCAGGGGGCTTGTTATACTCGATGAGGGGACTTTGCTATACTCGAACAGGGGACTTTGTTATACTGGACCAGCAGACTTTGTTATACTCGATCAGGTGACTTTTTTATACTCGATTAGGGGACTTTGTTATAGTCGCCTAGGGGGTTTTTTTATATTCGACCAGGGGACTTTGTTATAATTGATCAGGGTACTTAGTTATGCTCGATATGGGGACTTTGTTACACTGGGCTAGGGGACTTTTTTATACTCGATCAGAGGACTTTGTTATGCTCGATCACTGGACTTTTGTTATACTCGATCAGGGAACTTTTTTATACTCGACCAGAGGCCTTTGTTATACTCGATCAGGGGACTTTGTTATACTCGAAAAAGGGACTTTGTTATACTCGATAAGGGGAATATTTTATACTCGATAATGGGATTTAATGTTAGACTCGAACAGGAGACTTTGTTATACTCGACCAGGGGACTTTGTTATACTCGATCAGGGTATATGTTATACTCGATCAGAGGACTTTGTTATACTCGATCAGGGGACTTTGTTATACTTGATTAGGGGACTTTGTTATACTCGATCAGGGGACTTTGTTATACTCGTCCAGGGGGCTTTGTTATACTTGATCAGAGGACTTTGTTATACTCGACCAGGGGCCTTTGTTATGCTCGATTAGAAAACTTTGTTATATTCGACCAGGGGACTTTGTTATACTCCACCAGAGACTTGTTATACTCGATCAGGGGTTATGTTATACTCGATCAGGGGACTTTGTTATACTCGGTTCAGGAGACTTTGTTATACTCGTCAAGGGGGCTTTGTTATACTATCATTAGAGGACTTTGTTATACTCGATGAGGGGACTTTGTCTTACTCGATCAGGAACCTTTGTTATACTCGACCAGGGGACTTTGTTATAATCGATTAGGGGACTTTGTTATGCTCGATCTGGGGACTTTGTTAAACTGGGCCAGGAGACGTTGTTATACTCGATCAGGGGATAGGTTATACTCGATCAGGGGACTTTGTTATACAGGAGCAGGGGACTTTGTTATACTCGATCAGGGGACTTTGTTATACTCGATCAGGGAACTTTGTTATACTCATCCAGGGGGCTTTGTTATACTCGATCAGGGGACTTTGTGATACTCGATCAGGGGACTTTGTATTACCCGATCAGGGCCCTTTGCTATACTCGACCGGGGGACTTTGTTATAATCGATCAAGGGTCTTTGGTATGCTCGATCTAGGGACTTTGGTATTCTGGGCAAGTGGCTTTTTTATACTCGATCAGGGGACTTTGTTACACTGGACCAGAGGACATTTTTATACTCGATCAGGGGACTTTGTTACACTGGACCAGAGGACATTTTTATACTCGATTAGGGGACTTTGTTATACTCGATTAAGGGACTTTGTTACACTCGATCAGGGGACTTTGATATTCTCGACCAGGGGCCTTTGTTATACTCGATTAGGGGACTTTGTTATACTCGATATGGGGAATTTGTTATACTCGATAAGGGGAATTTGTTATACTCGATAAGGGGACTTTGTTAGACTCGAACAGGGGACTTTGTTATACTCGACCAGGGGGCTTTGTTATACTCGATGAGGGGACTTTGCTATACTCGACCAGGGGACTTTGTTATAATCGATCAGGGGACTTTGTTATACTCGACCAGGGGACTTTTTTATACCTGATCAGGGGACTTTGTCATACTCGATCTGTGGACTTTCCTATATTTGACCAATGGACTTTGTTATACACTATGTGGGGCCTTTGTTATACTTGATCAGGGGACTTTATCATACTTGATTTGGGGACTTTTTTATACTCGATCAGGGGACTTTGTTACACTGGACCAGGGGACATTTTTATACTCGATTAGGGGACTTTGTTATTCTCGATCAGGGGACTTTTGTTACACTCGATCAGGGAACTTTGTTATACTCGACCAGGTACCTTTGTTATACTCGATTAGGGGACTTTGTTATACTCGATAAGGGGACCTTGTTATATTCGATAAGGGGAATTTGTTATACTCGATAAGGGGACTTTGTTAGACTCGAACAGGCGACTTTGTTATACTCGACCAGGGGACTTTCTTATACTCGATTAGGCAGCTTTGTTATACTCGATCAGGGGACTTTCTTATACTCGATGAGGAGGCTTTGTTATACTCCTTCAGTGGACTTTGCTACACTCGACCAGGGGACTTTGTTATACTCGAGTAGGCGGCTTTGTTATACTCGATTAGGGGACTTTGTTATACTCGATCAGGGGATTTTGTCTTACTCGATCAGGGCCTTTTTTATACTCGACCAGGGGACTTTGTTATACTGGGCCATGAGACTTTGTAATATTCGATCAGGGAACGTTGTTATACTCGTCCAGGGGGCTTTGTTATGCTCGATTAGGGGACATTGTTATACTCGATCAGGGGACTTTGTCTTACTCGATCAGTCCCTTTGCTATACTCGACCAGGGGACTTTGTTATACTCGATTAGAAAATTTTGTTATACTCGACCAGGGACTTTTTTATACTCGATCAGGGGATATGTTTTACTCGATAAGGGGACTTTGTTCAACTCGGTTCAGGGGACTTTGTTATGCTCGATCAGGGAACTTTGTCTTACTCAATTAGGGCCCTTTGTTATACTCGACCAGGGAACTTTGTTATAATCGATTAGGGGACTTTGTTACGCTCGATCTGGGGACTTTGTTAAACTGGGCCAGGAGACGTTGTTATACTCTATCAGGGGATATGTTATACTTGATCAGGGGACTTTGTTATACTGGACCAGGGGCTTTGTTATACTTGATTAGGGGTCTTTGTTATACTCGATGAGGGAAATTTGTTATACTCGATCAGGGATCTTTGGTATGCTCGATCTAGGGACTTTGTTATACTGGGCCAGGGAACATTTTTATACTCGATCAGAGGACTTTGTTACACTGGACCAGGGGACATTTTTATACTCGATCAGGGGACTTTGTTATACTTGATAAGGGGACTTTTGTTACACTCGATCAGGGGACTTTGTTATACTCGACCAGGGGCCTTTGTTATACTCGATCAGGAGACTTTGTTATACTCGATTAGGGGCCTTTGTGATACTCGATCAGGTGACTTTGTTATACTCCATACTCGAGGTGACTTTGTTATATATTCGATCAGGGGATATGTTATACTTGATCAGGGGACTTTGTTATACACGATCAGGGGTCTTTGTTATACTCGATCTCGATCAGGGGACTTTGTCTCAGACGATCAGGGCCTTTGTTATACTCGATCTGGGGACTTTGTTATATTCGATCAGGGGATATGTTATACTTGATCATGGGACTTTGTTATACACGATCAGGGGTCTTTGTTATACTCGTCCACGGGGCTTTGTTATACTCGATCAGGGGACTTTGTTATACTCGATCAGGGGACTTTGTCTCATTCGATCAGGGCCTTTGTTATACTCGACCTGGGGACTTTGTTATAATCGATCAGGGGACTTTGTTACTCTCGATCTAGGGACTTTGTTATACTGGGCCAGGAGACTTTGTAATACTCGATCAAGGGATATGTTATACTAGATCATGGGACTTTGATATACTCGACCAGGGGACTTTGTTATACTCGATTAGGAGACTTTGTTATACTCGATAAGGGGACTTTGTTATACTCGATTAGGGGCCTATTTTGGACTCGATGAGGGGCCTTTGTAATACTCGATCAGGAGACTTTGTTATACTCGATCAGAGGACTTCCTTATACTCGAGCAGGGGGCTTTGTTATATTCGATCAGGGGACTTTGTTATACTCGATCAGGAGGCTTTGTTATACTTGATCATGGGACTTTGCTATACTCGACCAGGGGACTTTGTTATATACGATGAGGGGACTTTGTTATACTCGACCAGGGGACTTTTTTATACTTGACCAATGGACTTTCTTATACTCGATGAGGGCCCTTTGTTATACTCGATCAGGAAACTTTGTTATACTCATCCAGGGTTTTTTGTTATACTCGATCAGGGGACTTTGTTATACTCGATAAGGGGACTTTGTCTTACTCGATCAGGGCCCTTTGCTATACTCGACCAGGGGACTTTGTTATAATCGATCAGGGGTCTTTGGTATGCTCGATCTAGGGACTTTGTTATTCTGGGCAAGGGGACTTTTTTATACTCGATCAGGGGACTTTGTTACACTGGTCCAGAGGATCATTTTTATATTCGATTAGGGGACTTGGTTATACTCGATTAGGGGACTTTTGTTACACTCGATCAGGGGACTTGGTTATACTCGACCAGGGGCCTTTATTATACTCGATTAGGGGACTTTGTTATACTCGATATGGGGACTTTGTTATACTCGATAAGGGGAATTTGTTATACTCGACCAGGGGACTTTGTTTTACTCGATTAGGCGGCTTTGTTATACTCGTTCAGGGGACTTTCTTATACTCGATGAGGGGCCTTTGTTATACTCGATCAGGGACCTTTGTTATACTAGATAAGGGGACTTTGTTATACTCAATTAGAGGCCTTTTTTGGACTCGATTAGGGGACTTTGTTATACTCGAGCAGGGGGCTTTGTTATACTCGATTAGGGGACTTTGTTATACTCGATCAGGAGTCTTTGTTGTACTCGGTCAGGGGACTTTACTCTACTCGACCAGGGGACATTGTTATACTCGACCAGGGGGCTTTGTTATACTCGATTAGGGGACTTTGTTATAATCTATCAGGAGGCTTTGTTTTATTCGATGAGGGGACTTTGCTATACTTGACTAGGGGACTTTGTTATATTCGAACAGGGGGCTTTGTTATACTCGACCAGAGAACTTTTCTATTCTTGACCAATGAACTTTGTTATACTCGATGAGGGGCCTTTGTAATACTCGATTAGGGGACTTTGTTATACTCGATCAGGAGGCATTGTTATACTCGATCAGGGGACTTTGTTATACTCGATCAGGGGACTTTGTTATACTGTACCAGGGGACTTTGTTATACTCGATCAGGGGACTTTGTTATACTCGATCAGGGGACTTTGGTATACTCGTCTAGGGGGCTTTTTTATACTCGATCAGGGGACTTTGTTATACTCGACCACAGGACTTTGTCTTACATGATCAGGGCCCCTTTGCTATACTCGACCAGGGGACTTTGTTATAATCGATCAGGGGACTTTGTTATGCTCGATATGGGGACTTTGTAATACCGGGCCAGGGGACTTTTTTGTACTCGATCAGGGGACTTTGTTATACTGGACCAGAGGATTTTTTTATACTCGATCAAGGGACTTTGTTATACTCGATCACTGGATTTTTGTTATACTCGATCAGGGGACTTTTTTATACTCGACCAGAGGCCTTTGTTATACTCGATCAGGGGACTTTGTTATACTCGATAAGGGGACTTTGTATACTCGATAAGGGCAATATGTTATACTCGATAAGGGGATTTAATGTTAGACTCGAACAGGGGACTTTGTTATACTCGACCAGGGTCCTTTGTTATACTCGATTAGGGGACTTTGTTATACTCGATTAGGGAACTTTGTTAAACTCGATAAGGGGAATTTGTTATACTCGATAAGGGGACTTTCTTATACTCGATGAGGGGCCTTTGTTATACTCGATCAGGGGCCTTTGTTATACTAGATCAGGTGACTTTGTTATACTCGATTAGAGGCCTTTTTTGGACTCGATTAGGGGACTTTGTTATACTCGAGCAGGGGGCTTTGTTATACTCGATCAGGGGACATTGTTATACTCGATCTGGAGGCTTTGTTGTACTCGGTCAGGGGACTTTACTATACTCGACCAGGGGACATTGTTATACTCGACCAGGGGGCTTTGTTATACTCGATTAGGGGACTTTGTTATAATCGATCAGGAGGCTTTGTTTTATTCGATCATGTGACTTTGCTATACTCGATCAGGGGACTTTGTTATACTCGAACAGAGGGCTTTGTTATACTCGACCAGAGAACTTTTTTATACTTGACCAATGAACTTTGTTATACTCGATGAGGGGCCTTTGTTATACTCGATTAGGGGACTTTGTTATACTCGATCAGGAGGCTTTGTTATACTCGTCTAGGGTGCTTTTTTATACTCGATCAGGGGACTTTGTTATACTCGATCAGAGGACTTTGTCTTACATGATCAGGGCCCTTTGCTATACTCGACCAGGGGACTTTGTTATAATCGATCAGTTGACTTTGTTATGCTCGATATGGTGACTTTGTTATACCGGGCCAGGGGACTTTTTTGTACTCGATCAGGGGACTTTGTTATACTGGACCAGAGGATTTTTTATACTCGATCAAGGGACTTTGTTATACACGATCACTGGACTTTTGTTATACTCGATCAGGGGACTTTTTTATACTCGACTAGAGGCCTTTGTTATACTCGATCAGGGGACTTTGTTATACTCGATAAGGGGACTTTGTTATACTCGATAAGGGCAATATGTTATACTCGATAAGGGGATTTAATGTTAGACTCGAACAGGGGACTTTGTTATACTCGACCAGGGGACTTTATTATACTCGATCAGGGGATATGTTATACTTGATCAGGGGACTTTATTATACTCGATCAGGGGACTTTGTTATACTTGATTAGGGGACTTTGTTATACTCGATCAGGGGACTTTGTTATACTTGATCAGAGGACTTTGTTATACTCGACCAGACGCCTTTGTTATACTCGATCAGGGGACTTTGTTATACTCGATAAGGGGACTTTGCTATACTCGATAAGGGGAATATGTTATTCTCGATAAGGGGATTTAATGATAGACTCGAACTGGGGACTTTGTTATACTCGACCAAGGACTTGTTATATTCGATCATGGGATATGTTATACTCGATCAGAGAACTTTGTTATACTCGATCACGGGAAGTTTGTTATACTTGATTAGGGGACTTTGTTATACTCGATCAGGGGACTTTGTTGTACTTGATCAGAGGACTTTGTTATACTCGAACAGGGGCCTTTGTTATGCTCGATTAGAAAACTTTGTTATACTCGACCAGGGGACTTTGTTATACTCCACCAGGGACTTGTTATACTCGATCAGGGGATATGTAATACTCGATCAGGGGACTTTGTTATACTCGACCAGGGAACTTTTTTATACTTGATCTGGGGACTTTGTTATACTTGATTAGGGGACTTTGTTATACTCGATCAGGGGACTTTGTTATACTTGATTACGGGACTTTGTTATACTCGATCAGGGGACTTTGTTATACTTGATCAGAGGACTTTGTTATACTCGACCAGGGGACTTTGTTATACTCCACCAGGAACTTGTTATACTCGATCAGGGGATATGTTATACTGATCAGGGGACTTTGTTATACTCGGTTCAGGGGACTTTGTTATACTCGTCCAGGGGGCTTTGTTATACTCGATCAAGGGATATGTTATACCCGATCAGGGGACTTTGTTATACTCGATCAGGGGACTTTGTTATACTTGATTAGGGGACTTTGTTATACTCGATCAGGGGACTTTGTTATACTTGATCAGAGGACTTTGTTATACTCGACCAGGAGACTTTGTTATACTCCACCAGGAACTTGTTATACTCGATCGGGGGATATGTTATACTCGATCAGGGGACTTTGTTATACTCGGTTCAGGGGACTTTGTTATACTCGTCCAGGGGGCTTTGTTATACTAGCATCAGAGGACTTTGTTATACTCGATGAGGGGACTTTGTCTTACTCGATCAGTGCCCTTTGTTATACTCGACCATGGGACTTTGTTATAATCGATTAGGGGACTTTGTTATGCTCGTTCTGGGGACTTTGTTAAACTGGGCCAGGAGACGTTGTTATACTCGATCAGGGGATATGTTATACTCGATCAAGGGACTTTGTTATACTGGAGCAGGGGACTTTGTTATACTCGATCAGGGGACTATGTTATACTCGTTCAGGGAACTTTGTTATACTCATTCAGGGGGTTTTGTTATACTCGATCAGGGGACTTTTTTATACTCGATCAGGGCCCTTTGCTTTACTCGACCGGGGGACTTTGTTATAATCGATGAGGGGTCTTTGGTATGCTCGATCTAGGGACTTTTTTATTCTGGGCAAGGGGGCTTTTTTATACTCGAATAGGGGGCTTTGTTACAATGGACCAGAGGACATTTTTATACTCGATTAGGGGACTTTGTTATACTCGATTAGGGGACTTTTGTTACACTCGATCAGGGGACTTTGTTAAACTCGAAGAGGGGCCTTTGTTATACTCGATTAGGGACTTTTTTATACTCGAGCAGGGGGCTTTGTTATACACGATTAGGGGACTTAGTTATACTCGATCAGGAGGCTTTGTCTTATTCGATCAGGGGACTTTGCTATACTCGACCAGGGGACTTTGTTGTACTTGATTAGAGGACTTTGTTATACTCGACCAGGGGCCTTTGTTATGCTCGATTAGAAAACTTTGTTATACTCGACCAGGGGTCTTTGTTATACTCCACCAGGGACTTGTGATACTCGATCAGGGTATATGTTATACTCAATCAGGGGACTTTGTTATACTCGGTCAGGAGGCTCTGTTATACTTGATCATGGGACTTTGCTATACTCGACCAGGGGACTTTGTTATACACGATGACGGAACTTTGTTATACTCGACCAGTGGACTTTTTTATACTTGTCCAATGGACTTTCTTATACTCGATGAGGGCCCTTTGTTATACTCGATCAGGGGCATTTGTTATCCTCGAGCAGGGGACTTTGTTATACTCGATTAGGGGACTTTTTTATACTCGACTAGAGGACTTTGTTATACTCGATCAGGGGATATGTTATACTCGATCAGGGGACTTTGTTATACTCAATCAGGGGACTTTGTTATACTCGATTAGGGGCCTTTGTTATACTTGATGAGGGGGTTTTGTTATACTCGACCAGGGGACTTTGTCATACTCGATCAGGGGACTTTGTTATACTCGACCAGGGGACTTTTTTATACTTGATCAGGGACTTTGTCATACTCGATCAGTGGACTTTCCTATATTTGACCGATGGACTTTGCTATACTCGATGAGGGTCTTTGTTATACTCGATCAGGGGACTTTGTTATACTCGACGGGACTTTGTTATACTCGATGAGGGATATGTTATACTCGATCAGGGACTTTGTTATACCGATCAGGGACTTCGATTAGGGGACTTTGTTATTCTCGATCAGGGGACTTTGTTATACTCGACCAGGGCCTTTATTATACTCGATTAGGGACTTTGTTATACTCGATATGGGGACTTTGTTATACTCGATAAGGGAATTTGTTATACTCGATAAGGGGACTTTGTTAGACTCGAACAGGGGACTTTGTTATACTCGACCAGGGGACTTTGTTATACTCGATTAGGCGGCTTTGTTATACTCGATCAGGGGACTTTCTTATACTCGATCAGTGGCCTTTGTTAGACTCGATCAAGGGCCTTTGTTATACTAGATCAGGCGACTTTGTTATACTCGATTAGAGGCCTTTTTTGGACTCGATTAGGGGACTTTGTTACACTCGAGCAGGGGGCTTTGTTATACTCGATCAGGGGACTTTGTTATACT
This sequence comes from Homarus americanus, assembly GCF_018991925.1. NCBI lineage: Eukaryota > Metazoa > Arthropoda > Malacostraca > Decapoda > Nephropidae > Homarus > Homarus americanus. Next base: position 11,179 of record NW_024755231.1, read on the forward strand.
CGATCAGGAGGCTTTGTTGTACTCGGTCAGGGGACTTTACTATACTCGACCAGGGGACATTGTTATAATCGACCAGGGGGCTTTGTTATACTCGATTAGGGGACTTTGTTATAATCGATCAGGAGGCTTTGTTTTATTCGAACAGGGGACTTTGCTATATTTGACTAGGGGACTTTGTTATACTCGAACAGGGGGCTTTGTTATACTCGACCAGAGAACTTTTTTATACCTGACCAATGAACTTTGTTATGCTCGATGAGGGGCCTTTGTTATACTCGATTAGGGGACTTTGTTATACTCTATCAGGAGGCTTTGTTATACTCGATGAGGGGACTTTGTTATACTCGATCAGGGGAATTTGTTATACTGGACCAGGGAACTTTGTTATACTCGATCAGGGGACTATGTTATACTCGATCAGGGGACTTTGTTATACTCGTCTAGGGGGCTTTTTTATACTCGATCAGGGGACATTGTTATACTCGACCAGAGAACTTTTTTATACCTGACCAATGAACTTTGTTATACTCGATGAGGGATCTTTGTTATACTCGATTAGGGGACTTTGTTATACTCGATCAGGAGGCTTTGCTATACTCGATCAGGGGACTTTTTTATACTCGATCAGGGGACTTTGTTACACTGGTCCAGAGGACACTTTTATACTCGATTAGGGGACTTTGTTATACTCGATTAGGGGACTTTTGTTACACTCGATCAGGGGACTTTGTTATACTCGACCAGGGGCGTTTGTTATACTCGATTAGGGGACTTTGTTATACTCGATATGGGGACTTTGTTATACTCGATAAGGGGAATTTGTTATACTCGATAAGGGGACTTTGTTAGACTCGAACAGGGGACTTTGTTATACTCGACCAGGGGACTTTGTTATACTCGATTAGGCGGCTTTGTTATACTCGATCAGGGGACTTTCTTATACTCGATGAGGGGCCTTTGTTATACTCGATCAGGGGCCTTTGTTGTACTAGATCAGGGGACTTTGTTATACTCGATTAGAGGCCTTTTTGGACTCGATTAGGGGACTTTGTTATACTCGAGTAGGGGGCTTTGTTATACTCGATCAGGAGGCTTTGTTGTACTCGGTCAGGGGACTTTACTATACTCGACCAGGGGACATTGTTTTACTCGACCAGGGGGCTTTGTTATACTCGATTAGGGGACTTTGTTATAATCGATCAGGAGGCTTTGTTTTATTCGATCAGGGGACTTTGCTATACATGACTAGGGGACTTTGTTATACTCGAACAGGGGGCTTTGTTATACTCGACCAGAGAACTTTTTTATACTTGACCAATGAACTTTGTTATACTCGATGAGGGGCCTTTGTTATACTCGATTAGGGGACTTTGTTATACTCGATCAGGAGGCTTTGTTATACTCGATCAGGGGACTTTGTTTTACTCGGTCAGGGGACTTTGTTATACTGGACCAGGGGACTTTGTTATACTCGATCAGGGGACTTTGTTATACTCGATCAGGGGACTTTGTTATACTCGTCTAAGGGGCTTTTTTATACTCGATCAGGGGACTTTGTTATACTCGATCAAAGGACTTTGTCTTACATGATGAGGGCCCTTTGCTATACTCGACCAGGGGACTTTGTTATAATCGATCAGGGGACTTTGTTATGCTCGATATGGGGACTTTGTTATACCGGGCCAGGGGACTTTTTTGTACTCGATCAGGGGACTTTGTTATACTGGACCAGAGGATTTTATTATACTCGATCAAGGGACTTTGTTATACTCGATCAGGGGACTTTTCTATACTCGATCAGGGAAATTTGGTATGCTTGATCTAGGGACTTTGTTATACTGGGCCAGGGAACTTTTTTACACTCGATCAGGGGACTTTGTTATACTCGACCAGGGGCCTTTGTTATACTCGATCAGGGGACTTTGTTATACGCGATCAGGAGACTTTGTTATACTCGATTAGGGGCCTTTGTGATACTCGATCTGGGGACTTTCTTATACTCCACCAGGGACTTTCTTATATTCGATCAGGGGATATGTAATACTCGATCAGGGGACTTTGTTATACACGATCAGGGATGTTTGTTATACTCGTCCAGGGGGCTTTGTTATACTCGATAAGGGGACTTTGTTATACTCGATCAGGCGACTTTGTCTCATTGGATCAGGGCCTTTGTTATACTCGACCAGGGGACTTTGTTATAATCGATCAGGGGACTTTGTTACGCTCGATCTGGGGACTTTGTTATACTGGGCCAGGAGACTTTGTAATACTCGATCAGGGGATATGTTATACTCGATCAGGGGACTTTGTTATACTGGACCAGGGGACTTTGTTATACGCGATCATGGAACTTTGTTATACTCGATCAGGGAACTTTGTTATACTCGTCCAGGGGGCTTTGTTATACTCCATCAGGGGACTTTGTTATACTCGATAAGGGGACTTTGTTATACTCGATCAGTGGACTTTCCTATATTTGACCAATGGACTTTGCTAAACTCGATGAGGGGCCTTGGTTATACTCGATCAGGGGACTTTGTTATACTCGACCAGGGGACTTTGTTATACTCTTCGATCAGGGGATTCCTTGTGGTCATACTCTCGACCAGAGGACTTTTTGTTATACTTGATTAGGGACTTTTGTTATACACGATCAGGGACTTTGTTACACTGACCAGGGTACATTTATGCTCGATTAGGGACTTTTTTATACTCGATCATGGGACTTTGTTATACACGATCAGGGAACTTTTGTTATACTCGATCAGGGGCCTTTGTTATACTCGATCACCGGACTTTGTTATACTCGATAAGGGGTCTTTGTAATACTCGATAAGGGGAATTTGCTATACTCGATAAGGGACTTTGTTAGACTCAAACAGGGGACTTTGTTATACTCGACCAGGGGACTTTGTTATACTCGATTAGGCGGCTTAGTTATACTCGATCAGGTGACTTTGTTATACTCGATGAGGGGCCTTTTGTTATACCTCGATGAGGGCCTCGGTTATACTTTAGATCAGGGGATTCTTTGTTATACCGATTAGAGGCCTTTGACTCCAATCAGGGACTTTGTTATACTCGAGCAGGGGCTTTATATACCTGATCAGGGGACTTTGTTATACTCGATCAGGAGTTTGTTTTACCTGGATCAGGGGACTTTGCTACACCTCGACCAGGGGGGATTCCTTTGTTATACCTGAGTAGGGCTTTGTTTGTTATACTCGATTAGGGGACTTTGTTATACTCGATGAGGAGTCTTTGTTATACTCGATCAGGGGACTTTGCTATACTCGACCAGGGACTTTGTTATACTCGATTAGTGGACTTTGTTATACTCAACCAGGGAACTTTGTTATCCTTGACCAATGGACTTTGTTATACTCGATGAAGGGCCTTTGTTTTACTCAATGAGGGGACTTTGTTATACTCGACCAGGGGACTTTGTTATACTCGATCAGGGGACTTTTTTATACTCGACCAGAGGACTTTGTTATACACAATCAGGGAATATGTTATACTTGATCAAGGGACTTTGTTATACTCAACAAGGGGACTTTGTTATAATTGATCAGGGGACTTTGTTATATTCTAAAGGGGACTTTGTTATACTCGATCAGGGGACTTTGTTATACTCGATCAGAGGACTTTGTCTTACTCGATCAGGGCCCTTTGCTATACTCGACCAGAGACTTTGTTATAATCGATCAGGGTATTTTGTTATGCTCGATATGGGGACTTTCTTATGCCGGGCCAGGGGACTTTTTTATACTCGATCAGGGGACTTTGTTATACTCGATCACTGGACTTTTGTTATACTCGATCAGGGGATTTAATGTTAGACTCGAACAGGGGACTTTGTTATACTCGACCAGGGGACTTTGTAATAATCGATCAGGGGATATGTTATACTCGATCAGGGGACTTTGTTATACTCGATCAGGGGACTTTGTTATACTTGATTAGGGGACTTTGTTATACTCGATCAGGGGACTTTGTTATACTTGATCAGAGGACTTTGTTATACTCGACCAGACGCCTTTGTTATACTCAATCAGGGACTTTGTTATACTCGATAAGGGGACTTTGCTATACTCGATATGGGGAATATGTTATTCTCGATAAGGGGATTTAATGTTAAACTCGAACTGGGGACCTTGTTATACTCGACCAGGGGACTTTGTTATATTCGATCAGGGGATATGTTATACTCGATCAGAGAACTTTATTATACTCGATCAGGGGACTTTGTTATACTTGATTAGGGGACTTTGTTATACTCGATCAGGGGACTTTGTTGTACTTGATCAGAGGACTTTGTTATACTCGACCAGGGGCCTTTGTTATGCTCGATTAGAAAACTTTGTTACTCGATCAGGGGACTTTGTTATACTCGACCAGGGAACTTTTTTATACTTGATCAGGGGACTTTGTCATACTCGATTAGTGGACTTTCCTATATTTGACCGATGGACTTTGCAATACTCGATGAGGGGTCTTTGTTATACTCTATCAAGGGACTTTGTTATACTCGACCAGGGAACTTTGTTATACTCGATCAAGGGATATGTTATACCCGATCAGGGGACTTTGTTATACTCGATCAGGGACTTTGTTATACTTGATTAGGGGACTTTGTTATACTCGATCAGGGGACTTTGTTATACTTGATCAGAGGAATTTGTTATACTCGACCAGGGGACTTTGTTATACTCCACCAGGAACTTGTTATACTCGATCAGGGGATATGTTATACTCGATCAGGGGACTTTGTTATACTCGGTTCAGGGGACCTTGTTATACTCGTCCAGGGGGCTTTGTTATACTAGCATCAGAGGACTTTGTTATACTCGACCATGGGACTTTGTTATAATTGATTAGGGGACTTTGTTATGCTCGTTCTGGGTACTTTGTTAAACTGGGCCAGGAGACGTTGTTATACTCGATCAGGGGATATGTTATACTCGTTCAGGGGACTTTGTTATACTGGAGCAGGGGACTTTGTTATACGCGATCAGGGAACTTTGTTATACTCGATCAGGGAACTTTGTTATACTCGTCCAGGGGGTTTTGTTATACTCGATTATGGGACTTTGTTATACTCGATCAGGGGACTTTGTCTTACTCGATCAGGGCCCTTTGCTATACTCGACCGGGGGACTTTGTTATAATCGATTAGGGGTCTTTGGTATGCTTGATCTAGGGACTTTTTTATTCTGGGCAAGGGGGCTTTTTTATACTCGCTCAGGGGGCTTTGTTACAATGGACCAGAGGACATTTTTATACTCGATTAGGGGACTTTGTTATACTCGATTAGGGGACTTTTGTTACACTCGATTAGGGGACTTTGTTATACTCGAACAGGGGCCTTTGTTATACTCGATTAGGGACTTTTTTATACTCGAGCAGGGGGCTTTGTTATACTCGATTAGGGGACTTTGTTATACTCGATCAGGAGGCTTTGTCTTATTCGATCAGGGGACTTTGCTATACTCGACCAGGGGACTTTGTTATACTCGAACAGGGGAATTTGTTATAGTCGATCAGGGAACATTTTTATACTTGACCAATGAACTTTGTTATACTCCATGAGGGGTCTTTGTTATACTCGAGTAGGGGACTTTGTTATACTCGATGAGGACGCTTTGTTTTTCTCGATCAGGGGACTTTGCTATACTCGACCAGGGGACTTTGTACTACTGGGCCAGGGGACTTTTTTATACTCAATCAGTGGACTTTGTTATACTCGATCAGGGGACTTTGTTATACTCGTCTAGGGGGCTTTTTTATACTCGATCAGGGGACTTTCTTATACTCGATCAGAGGACTTTGTCTTACTCGATCAGGGCCCTTTGCTATACTCGACCAGGGGACTTTGTTATAATCGATCAGGGTACTTTGTTATGCTCGACATGGGGACTTTGATATACCGGGCCAGGGGACTTTTTTATACTCGATCAGGGGACTTTGTTCTACTCGATCACTGGACTTTTGTTATACTCGATCAGGGGATTTAATGTTACACTCGAACAGGGGACTTTGTTATACTCGACCAGGGGACTTTCTTATAAACGATCAGGGGATTTGTTATACTCGATCAGGGGACTTTGTTATACTCGACCAGGGGACTTTGTTATACTCGATCAGGGGACTTTGTTATACTTGATCAGGGTACTTTGTTATGCTCGATATGGGGACTTTGTTATTCTGTACCAGGGGACTTTTTTATACCTGACTAATGGACTTTGTTATACTCGATGAGGGGCCTGTGTTATACTCGATCAGGGGACTTTGTTATACTCGATCAGGGGACTTTTTTATACTCGACCAGAGGACTTTGTTATATACGATTAGGGGACTTTCTTATAATCGACCAGATTTGTTATACCCATCAGGGACTTTGTTATACCCTGATCAGGGACTTTGTTATACTCGATCAGGGGGATTCTTTGTTATACTTGATCAGAGGATTCTTGTTATACTTCCGACCAGTTGCCCGTAAGTTATTGGTGCTCGATTAGAAAACTTTGTTATACTCGACTCAGGGGACTTTTCTTATATCTAACCAGGACTTGTTATGGCCCTCGATCAGGGATAAGTGTTATACCTTCGTTCAGGGGACTTTGTTATACTCGGTTCAGGGGACTTTGTTATACTCGTCCAGGGGGCTTTGTTATACTAGCATCAGAGGACTTTGTTATACTCGATGAGGGGACTTTGTCTTACTTGATGAGGAACCTTTGTTATGCTTGACCAGGGGACTTTGTTATAATCGAATAGGGGACTTTGTTACGCTCGATCTGGGGAATTTGTTAAACTGGGCCAGGAGACGTTGTTATACTCGATCAGGGGATATGTTATACTCGATCAGGGGTCTTTGTTATACTGGAGCAGGGGACTTTGTTATACTCGTTCAGGGGACTTTGTTATACTCGATCAGTGAACTTTGTTATTCTCATCCAGGGGGCTTTGTTATACTCGATGAGGGGACTTTGTTATACTAGATGAGAGAACTTTGTTATACTCGTCTAGGGGGCTTTGTTATACTCGATCAGGGGACTTTGCTATACTCGATCAGGGAAATTTGGTATGCTTGATCTAGGAACTTTGTTATACTGGGCCAAGCAACTTTTTTATACTCGATCAGGGGACTTTGTTACAGTGGACCAGGGGACATTTTTATACTCGAACAGGGGACGTTGTTATACTTGATCAGGGGACTTTTGTTATACTCGATCAGGGGACTTTGTTATACTCGACCAGAGGCCTTTGTTATACTCGATCAGGGGACTTTGTTATACGCGATCAAGGGACTTTGTTATACTCGATTAGGGGCTTTTGTGATACTCGATCAGGGGACATTCCTATACTCCACCAGGGACTTTCTTATATTCGATCAGGGGATATGTAATACTCGATCAGGGGACTTTGTTATACACGATCTGGGATCTTTGTTATACTCGTCCAGGGGGCTTTGTTATACTCGATCAGGGGACTTTGTTATACTCGATCAGGGGACTTTGTCTCATTCGATCAGGGCCCTTGTTATATTCGATCTGGGGACTTTGTTATAACCGATCAGGGGACTTTGTTACGCTCGATCTGGGGACTTTGTTATACTGGACCAGGGGACTTTGTTATACTCGAACATGGGACTTTGTTATACTCGATCAGGGAACTTTGTTATACACGTCCAGGGGGCTTTGTTATACTCGATAAGGGGACTTTGTTATACTCGATCAAGGGACTTTGTCTTACTCGATCAGGGCCCTTTGCTATTCTCGACCAGGAGACTTTGTTATAATCGATCAGGGGACATTGTTATGCTTGATCTGGGACTTTGTTATACTCGATCAGTGGACTTTCCTATATATGACCAATGGACTTTGCTAAACTCGATGAGGGGCCTTGGTTATACTCGATCAGGGGACTTTGTTATACTCGACCAGGGGACTTTGTTATACTCGATCAGGGGACGTTGTCATACTCGACCAGAGGACTTTGTTATACTCGATCAGAGGATATGTTATACTCGATCAGGCGGCTTTGTTATACTCGATCAGGGGACTTTGTTATACTTGATTATGGGACTTTGTTATACTCGATCAGGGGACTTTGTTACACTGGACCAGGGGACATTTTTATGCTCGATTAGGGAACTTTGTTATTCTCGATCAGGGGACTTTTGTTAAACTCGATCAGGAAACTTTGTTATACTCGACCAGGGGCCTTTGTTATACTCGATTAGGGGACTTTGTTATACTCGATAAGGGAATTTGTTATACTCGATAAGGGGACTTTGTTAGACTCGAACAGGGGACTTTGTTATACTCGACCAGGGGACTTTGTTATACTCGATTTGGCGGCTTTGTTATACTCGATCAGGGGACCTTCTTATACTCGATGTGGGGCCTTTGTTATACTCGATGAGGGGCCTTTGTTATACTAGATCAGGGGACTTTGTTATACTCGATTAGAGGCCTTTTTTGGGCTCAATCAGGGGACTTTGTTATACTCGAGCAGGGGGCTTTGTTATACTCGATCAGGGGACTTTGTTATACTCGATCAGGAGGCTTTGTTTTACTCGATCAGGGGACTTTGCTACACTCGACCAGGGGACTTTGTTATACTCGAGTAGGGGGCTTTGTTATACTCGATTAGGGGACTTTGTTATACTCGATGAGGAGGCTTTGTTATACTCGATCAGGGGACTTTGCTATACTCGACCAGGGGACTTTGTTATACTCGATTAGTGGACTTTGTTATACTCGACCAGGGAACTTTTTTATCCTTGACCAATGGACTTTGTTATACTCGATGAAGGGCCTTTGTTTTACTCGATGAGGGGACTTTGTTATACTCGACCAGGGGACTTTGTTATACTCGATCAGGGGACTTTTTTATACTCGACCAGAGGACTTTGTTATACACAATCATGGAATATGTTATACTTGATCAAGGGACTTTGTTATACTCAACAAGGGGACTTTGTTATACTCGATCAGGGGACTTTGTTATACTCTAAAGGGAACTTTGTTATACTCGATCAGGTGACTTTGTTATACTCGATCAGAGGACTTTGTCTTATCGATCAGGGCCCTTTGCTATACTCGACCAGGGGACTTTGTTATAATTGATCAGGGTACTTTGTTATGCTCGATATGGGGACTTTGTTATACCGGGCCAGGGGACTTTTTTATACTCGATCAGGGGACTTTGTAATACTCGATCACTGGACTTTTGTTATAATCGATCAGGGGATTTAATGTTGGACTCGAACAGGGGACTTTGTTATACTCGACCAGGGGACTTTGTTATAATCGATCAGGGATATGTTATACTCGATCAGGGGACTTTGTTATACTCGGTCAGGGGACTTTGTTATACTTGATTAGGGGACTTGTTATACTCGATCAGGGGAGTTTGTTATACTTGATCAGAGGACTTTGTTATACTCGACCAGGGGCCTGTGTTATGCTCGATTAGAAAACTTTGTTATACTCGACCATGGGACTTTCTTATACTCCACCAGGGACTTGTTATACTCGATCAGGGGATATGTTATACTCGATCAGGGGACTTTGTTATACTCGGTTCAGGGGACTTTGTTATACTCGATCAGGGGATATGTTATACTCGTCCAGGGGGCTTTGTTATACTAGCATCAGAGGACTTTGTTATACTCGATGAGGGGACTTTGACTTACTCGATGAGGAACCTTTGTTATACTCGACCAGTGGACTTTGTTATAATCGATTAGGGGACTTTGTTATGCTCGATCTGGGGAATTTGTTAAACTGGGCCAGGAGACGTTGTTATACTCGATCAGGGGATATGTTATACTCGATCAGGGGACTTTGTTATACTGGAGCAGGGGACTTTGTTATACTTGATCAGAGGACTTTGTTATACTCGATCAGTGAACTTTGTTATTCTCATCCAGGGGGCTTTGTTATACTCGATGAGGGGACTTTGTTGTACTCGATCAGGGGACTTTGTCTTACTCGATCAGGGCCCTTTGCTATACTCGACCGGGGGACTTTGTTACAATCGATCAAGGGTCTTTGGTATGCTCGATCTAGGGACTTTGTTATTCTGGGCAAGGGGGCTTTTTTATACTCGATCAGGGGACTTTGTTACACTGGACCAGAGGACATTTTTATCCTCGATCAGGGGACTTTGTTACACTGAACCAGAGGACATTTTTATACTCGATTAGGGGACTTAGTTATACTCGATTAGGGGACTTTTGTTACACTCGATCAGGGGACTTTGTTATACTCGACCAGGGGCCTTTTTTATACTCGATTAGGGGACTTTGTTATACTCGATATGGGGACTTTGTTATACTCGATAAGGGGAATTTGTTATTCTCGATAAGGGGACTTTGTTAGACTCGAATAGGGGACTTTTTTATACTATTCCAGGGGACTTTGTTATACTCGAACAGGGGACTTTGTTATACTCGATGTGGGGCCTTTGTTATACTCGATAAGGGGCCTTTGTTATACTAGATCAGGGGACTTTGTTATACTCGATTAGAGGCCTTTTTGGACTCGATTAGGGGACTTTGTTATACTCGATCAAGGGACTTTGCTATACTCAACCAGGGGACTTTGTTATACTCGAGCAGGGGGCTTTGTTATACTCGATTAGGGGACTCTGTTATACTCGATCAGGACGCTTTGTTATATTCGATCAGGGGACTTTGCTATACTCGACCAGGGGACTTTGTTACACTCGATTAGGGGCCTTTTTTGGACTCGATGAGGGGCCTTTGTTATACTCGATCAGGAGACTTTGTTATACTCGATCAGGTGACTTTCTTATACTCGAGCAGGGGGCTTTGTTATATTCGTTCAAGAGGCTTTGTTATACTTGATCAGGGGACTTTGCTATACTCGACCAGGGGACTTTGTTATAAACGAACCGGGAACTTTGTTATACTCGACCAGGGGACTTTTTTAAACTTGACCAGAGGACTTTGTTATATTCGATTAGGGGACTTTGTTATACTCGAACCAGGGGACTTTTTTATACTTGACCAATGGACTTTGTTCTACTCAATGAGGGGCCTTTGTTATACTCGATCAGGGGACTTTGTTATACACGACTTGTTATACTCGATCAGGGACTTTGTTATACCGAGCAGGGGACTTTGTTATACTCGATCAGGGGACTTTTTGATACTCGACCAGAGGACTTTGTTATATTCGATTAGGGGACTTTGTTATACTCGAACCAGGGGACTTTTTTTATACTTGACCAATGGACTTTGTTCTACTCAATGAGGGGCCTTTGTTATACTCGATCAGGGGACTTTGTTATACACGACCAGGAGACTTTGTTATACGCGATCAGGGGACATTTTTATACTCGACCAGAGGACTTTGTTATACTCGATCAGGGGATATGATATACTCGATCAGGGGACTTTGTTATACTCAACCAGAGGACTTTGTTATACTCATATAGGGGACTTTGTTATACTGGATTTGGGGCCTTTGTTATATATGATGAGGGGGTTTTGATTATACTCGACCAGAGGACTTTTGTTATGCTCGATCAGGGACTTTGTTATACCCGAACAGGGATATGCGTTATGCTTATCAGGGACTTTGCTATACTCGATCAGGGACTTTGTTATACTCGATGTGGGGCCTTTGTTATACTCGATAAGGGGCCTTTGTTATACTAGATCAGGGGACTTTGTTATACTCGATTAGAGGCCTTTTTGGACTCGATTAGGGGACTTTGTTATACTCGATCAAGGGACTTTGCTATACTCAACCAGGGGACTTTGTTATACTCGAGCAGGGGGCTTTGTTATACTCGATTAGGGGACTCTGTTATACTCGATCAGGACGCTTTGTTATATTCGATCAGGGGACTTTGCTATACTCGACCAGGGGACTTTGTTATACTCGAACAGGGGACTTTATTATACTCGACCAGGGGACTTTGTTATACTCGATCAGAGGCCTTTGTTATACTAGATCAGGGGACTTTGTTACACTCGATTAGGGGCCTTTTTTGGACTCGATGAGGGGCCTTTGTTATACTCGATCAGGAGACTTTGTTATACTCGATCAGGTGACTTTCTTATACTCGAGCAGGGGGCTTTGTTATATTCGATTAGGGGACTTTGTTATACTCGATCAGGAGGCTTTGTTATACTTGATCAGAGGACTTTGCTATACTCGACCAGGGGACTTTGTTATAAACGAACGGGGAATTTTGTTATACTCGACCAGGGGACTTTTTTAAACTTGACCAGAGGACTTTGTTATATTCGATTAGGGGACTTTGTTATACTCGATCAGGGGACTTTGTTATACTCGAGCAGGGGACTTTTTGTTCTTACTCCAATGAGGCCTTTGTTGTTTCCTTGACCAGAGGACTTTGTTATATTCGATTAGGGGACTTTGTTATACTCAATGAGGGGACTTTGTTATACTCGAGCAGGGACTTTGTTATACTCGATCAGGGGACTTTTTTATACTCGACCAGAGGACTTTGTTATATTCGATTAGGGGACTTTGTTATACTCGAACCAGGGAACTTTTTTATACTTGACCAATGGACTTTGTTCTACTCAATGAGGGGCCTTTGTTATACTCGATCAGGGGACTTTGTTATACACGACCAGGAGACTTTGTTATACGCGATCAGGGGACATTTTTATACTCGACCAGAGGACTTTGTTATACTCGATCAGGGGATATGTTATACTCGATCAGGGGACTTTGTTACACTCAACCAGAGGACTTTGTTATACTCATATAGGTGACTTTGTTATACTCGATTTGGGGCCTTTGTTATATTTGATGAGGGGGTTTTGATTATACTCGACCAGGGGACTTTGTTATGCTCGATCAGGGGACTTTGTTATACTCGATCAGGGGATATGTTATGCTTGATCAGGGGACTTTGTTATACTCGATCAGGGGACATTGTTATATTTGATTAGGGGACTTTGTTATACTCGATTAGGGGACTTTGTTATACTTGATCAGAGGACTTTGATATACTTGACCAGGGGCCTTTGTTATGCTCGATTAGAAAACTTTGTTATACTCGACCAGGGGACTTTGTTATACTCCACCAGGGCCTTTGTTATACTTGATCAGGGTATATGTTATACTCGATCAAGGGACTTTGTTATACTCGGTAGAGGGGACTTTGTTATATTCGATCAGGAGATTTTGTTATACACGACCAGGGGACTTTGTTATACGCGATCAGGGGACTTTTTTATACTCAACCAGAGGACTTTGTTATACTCGATCAGGGGACTTTGTTATACTCAATCAGGGGACTTTGTTATACTCGATTAGGGGCCTTTGTTATACTTGATGAGGGGGTTTTGTTTTACTCGACCAGGGGACTTTTTATACTTGATCAGGAGACTTTGTCATACTCGATCAGTGGACTTTCCTATATTTGACCAATGGACTTTGCTATACTCGACGAGGGGTCTTTGTTATACTCGATCAGGGGACTTTGTTATACTCGACCAGGGGACTTTGTTGTACTCGATCAGGGGACTTTGTCATATTCGACCAGAGGACTTTGTTATACTCGATCAGGGGATATGTTATACTCGAACAGAGGACTTTGCTATACTCGATCAGGGGACTTTGTTATTCTTGGTTAGGGGACTCTGTTATACCCGATCAGGGGACTTTGTTTTACTTGATCAGAGGACTTTGTTATACTCGACAAGGGGCCTTTGTTATGCTCGATTAGAAAACTTTGTTATACTCGACCAGGGGACTTTGTTATACTCCACCAGGGACTTTGTTATACTCGATTAGGGGATATGTTATACTCGACAACGGGACTTTGTTATACTCGATAATGCGGCTTTGTTATACTCGATCAGGGGACTTTCTTATACTCGAGGAGGGGCCTTTGTTATACTCGATTAGGGGCCTTTGTTATACTAGATCAGGGGACTTTGTAATACTCGATTAGAGGCCTTTTTTGGACTCGATCAGGGGACTTTGTTATACTCGAGCAGGGAGCTTTGTTATACTCGATCAGGGGACTTTGTTATACTCGATCAGGAGGCTTTGTTATACTCGATGAGGGGACTTTGCTATACTCGACCAGGGGACTTCGTTATACTCGAGCAGGGGGCTTTGTTATACTCGATTAGGGGACTTTGTTATACTCGATCAGGAGGCTTTGTTATACTCCATCAGGGGACTTTGCTATACTCGAAAAGGGGACTTTGGTATACTTGATTAGGGGACTTTGTTATACTCGACCAGTGAACTTTTTTATACTTGACAAATGGACTTTGTTATACTCGATGAGGGGCCTTTGTTATACTCGACCAGGGGACTTTGCTATAGTCGACCAGGGGTCTTTGTTATACTCTCTTAGGGAACTTTGTTATACTCGTCCAGGGACTTTGTTATACTCGATAAGGGAACTTTGTTATACTCGATAAGGGAACTTTGTTATACTCGACCAGGGGACTTTGTTGTACTCGATAATGGGATTTTGTTATACTCGATCAGGGGACTTTGTTATACTCGATCAGGGGGCTTTGTTATACTCGATCAAAAGCCTTTGTTATACTCGATCAGGGGAGTTTGTTATACTCGATCAGGGGACTGTGTTATACTCGATCAGGAGGCTTTGTTATACTCGATCAGGGGACTTTCCTATACTCGTCCAGGGGACATTGTTATACTCGATCAAGGGACTTTGTTATACTCGACCAGGGATCTTTTTTATACTTGACTAATGGACTTTGTTATACTCGATGAGGGGACTTTGTTATACTCGACCAGGGGATTTTGTTATACTCGATCAGGGGACTTCTTTATACTCGACCAGAGGACTTTGTTATACTCAATCAGGAGATATGTTATACTCGATCAGGGGACTTTGTTATACTCAACCAGGGGACTTTGTTATACTCGATCAGGGGACTTTGCTATACTCGACCAGGGGACTTTGCTATACTCGACCAGGGGACTTTTTTATACTTGATCAGGGGAATTTGTCTTTCTCGACCAGAGGCCTTTGTTATACTCGATCGGGGGACTTTGTTATACTCGATGAGTGGACTTTACTATATTTGACCAACGGACTTTGCTATACTCGATGAGGGGTCTTTGTTATACTCGATCAGGGGACTTTGTTATACTCGACCGGAAGACTTTGTTATACTCGATCAGGTGATATGTTACACTCGATCCGGGGACTTTGTTATTCTCGACGAGGGGCCTTTTTATACTCGATTAGAAAACTTTGTTATACTCGACCAGGAGACTTTGTGATACTCGATCAGTGAACTTTGTTATATTCCATCAGGGACTTTGTTATATTCGATCAGGGGATATGTAATACTCGATCAGGGGACTTTGTTATACTCGATCAGGGGACTTTGTCTTACTCGAGCAGGGCCCTTTGCTATACTCGACCGGGGGACTTTGTTATAATCGATGAGGGGTCATTGGTATGCTCGATCTAGGGACTTTTTTATTCTGGGCAAGGGGGCTTTTTTATACTCGATCAGGGGCTTTGTTACAATGGACCAGAGGACATTTTTATACTCGATTAGGGGACTTTGTTATACTCGATTAGGGGACTTATGTTGCACTCGATCAGGGGACTTTGTTATACTCGAACAGGGGCCTTTGTTATACTCGAACAGGGGCCTTTGTTATACTCGATTAGGGACTTTTTTATACTCGAGCAGGGGGCTTTGTTATACTCGATTAGGGGACTTTGTTATACTCGAACAGGAGGCTTTGTCTTATTCGATCAGGGGACTTTGCTATACTCGACCAGGGGACTTTGTTATACTCGAACAGGGGAATTTGTTATAGTCGACCAGGGAACATTTTTATACTTGACCAATGAACTTTGTTATACTCGATGAGGGGTCTTTGTTATACTCGATTTGGGGACTTTGTTATACTCGATGAGGACGCTTTGTTTTTCTCGATCAGGGGACTTTGCTATACTCGACCAGGGGACTTTGTTATACTGGGCCAGGGGACTTTTTTATACTCAATCAGCGGACTTTGTTGTACTCGATCAGGGGACTTTGCTATACTCGTCTAGGGGGCTTTTTTATACTCGATCAGGGGACTTTGTTTTACTCGATCAGAGGACTTTGTCTTACTCGATCAGGGCCCTTTGCTATACTCGACCAGGGGACTTTGTTATAATCGATCAGGGTACTTTGTTATGCTCGATATGGGGACTTTGTTATACCGGGCCAGGGGACTTTTTTATACTCGATCAGGGGACTTTGTTATACTCGATCACTGGACTTTTGTTATACTCGATCAGGGGATTTAATGTTAGACTCGAACAGGGGACTTTGTTATACTCGACCAGGGGACTTTGTTATAATCGATCAGGGGATATGTTATACTCGATCAGGGGAATTTGTTATACTCGATCAGGGGACTTTGTTATACTTGATTAAGGGACTTTGTTATACTCATCAGGGGACTTTGTTATACTTGATCAGAGGACTTTGTTATACTCGACCAGGGGCCTGTGTTATGCTCGATTAGAAAACTTTGTTATACTCGACCAGGGGACTTTCTTATACTCCACCAGGGACTTGTTATACTCGATCAGGGGATATGTTATACTCGATCAGGGCACTTTGTTATACTCGGTTCAGGGGACTTTGTTATACTTGTCCAGGGGGCTTTGTTATACTAGCATCAGAGGACTTTGTTATACTCGATGAGGGGACTTTGTCTTACTTGATGAGGAACCTTTGTTATACTCGACCAGGGGACTTTGTTATAATCGATTAGGGGACTTTGTTATGCTCGATCTGGGGAATTTGTTAAACTGGGCCAGGAGACGTTGTTATACTCGATCAGGGGATATGTTATACTCGATCAGGGGTCTTTGTTATACTGGAGCAGGGGACTTTGTTATACTCGTTCAGGGGACTTTGTTATTCTCATCCAGGGGGCTTTGTTATACTCGATGAGGGGACTTTGTTATACTCGATGAGAGAACTTTGTTATACTCGTCTAGGGGGCTTTGTTATACTCGATCAGGGGACTTTGCTATACTCGATCAGGGAAATTTGGTATGCTTGATCTAGGAACTTTGTTATACTGGGCCAAGGAACTTTTTTATAATCGATCAGGGGACTTTGTTACAGTGGACCAGGGGACATTTTTATACTCGATCAGGGGACTTTGTTATACTTGATCAGGGACTTTTGTTACACTCGATCAGGGGACTTTGTTATACTCGACCAGAGGCCTTTGTTATACTCGATCAGGGGACTTTGTTATACGCGATCAGGAGACTTTGTTAAACTCGATTAGGGGCTTTTGTGATACTCGATCAGGGGACTTTGTTATACACGATCAGGGATCTTTGTTATACTCGTCCAGGGGGCTTTGTTATACTCGATCAGGGGACTTTGTTATACTCGATCAGGGGACTTTGTCTCATTCGATCAGGGCCTTTGATATACTCGACTTGGGGACTTTGTTATAATCGATCAGGGGACTTTGTTACGCTCGATCTGGGGACTTTGTTATACTGGGCCAGGAGACTTTGTAATACTCGATCAGGGGATATGTTATACTCGATCAGGGGACTTTGTTATACTGGACCAGGGGACTTTGTTATACTCGATGAGGGGACTTTATTATACTCGACCAGGGGTCTTTGCTATAGTCGACCAGGGGACTTTGTTATACTCGATTAGGGGACTTTGTTATACTCGACCAGGGGACTTTTTTATACTTGATCAGGGGAATTTGTCTTACTCGACCAGAGGCCTTTGTTATACTCGATCGGGGGACTTTGTTATACTCGATGAGTGGACTTTACTATATTTGACCAACGGACTTTGCTATACTCGATGAGGGGTCTTTGTTATACTCGATTAGGGGACTTTGTTATACTCGACCGGAAGACTTTGTTATACTCGATCAGGTGATATGTTACACTCGATCCGGGGACTTTGTTATTCTCGACGAGGGGCCTTTTTATACTCGATTAGAAAACTTTGTTATACTCGACCAGGAGACTTTGTGCTACTCGATCAGTGGACTTTGTTATACTCCACCAGGGACTTTGTTATATTCGATCAGGGGATATGTAATACTCGATCAGGGGACTTTGTTATACTCGATCAGAGGACTTTGTCTTACTCGAGCAGGGCCCTTTGCTATACTCGATCGGGGGACTTTGTTTTAATCGATGAGGGGTCTTTGGTATGCTCGATCTAGGGACTTTTTTATTCTGGGCAAGGGGTCTTTTTTATACTCGATCAGGGGGCTTTGTTACAATGGACCAGAGGACATTTTTATACTCGATTAGGGGACTTTGTTATACTCGATTAGGGGACTTTTGTTACACTCGATCAGGGGACTTTGTTATACTCGAACAGGGGCCTTTGTTATACTCGATTAGGGACTTTTTTATACTCGAGCAGGGGGCTTTGTTATACTCGATTAGGGGACTTTGTTATACTCGATTAGGAGGCTTTGTCTTATTCGATCAGGGGACTTTGCTATACTCGACCAGGGGACTTTGTTTTACTCGAACAGGGGAATTTGTTATAGTCGACCAGGGAACATTTTTATACTTGACCAATGAACTTTGTTATGCTCGATGAGGGGTCTTTGTTATACTCGATTAGGGGACTTTGTTATACTCGATGAGGACGCTTTGTTTTTCTCGATCAGGAGACTTTGCTATACTCGACCAGGGGACTTTGTTATACTGGGCCAGGAGACTTTTTTATACTCAATCAGCGGACTTTGTTATACTCGATCAGGGGACTTTGTTATACTCGTCTAGGGGGTCTTTTTTATACTCGTTCTGGGGACTTTGTTATACTCGATCAGAGGACTTTGTCTTACTCGATCAGGGCCCTTTGCTATACTCGACCAGGGGACTTTTGTTATAATCGATCAGGGTACTTTGTGATGCTCGATATGGGGACTTTGTTTTACCGGGCCAGGGGACTTTTTTATACTCGATCAGGGGACTTTGTTATACTCGATCACTGGACTTTTGTTATACTCGATCAGGGGATTTAATGTTAGACTCGAATAGGGGACTTTGTTATGCTCGACCAGGGGACTTTGTTATAATCGATCAGGGTATATGTTATACTCGATCAGGGGACTTTGTTATACTCGATCAGGGGACTTTGTTATACTTGATTAGGGGACTTTGTTATACTCGATCAGGGGACTTTGTTATACTTGAACAGAGGACTTTGTTATACTCGACCAGGGGCCTGTGTTATGCTCGATTAGAAAACTTTGTTATACTCGACCAGGGGACTTTTTTATATTCCACCAGGGACTTGTTATACTCGATCAGGGGATATGTTATACTCGATCAGGGGACTTTGTTATACTCGGTTCAGGGGACTTTGTTATACTCGTCCACTGGGCTTTGTTATACTAGCATCAGAGGACTTTGTTATACTCGATGAGGGGACTTTGTCTTACTTGATGAGGAACCTTTGTTATGCTCGACCAGGGGACTTTGTTATAATCGATTAGGGGACTTTGTTATGCTCGATCTGGGGAATTTGTTAAACTGGGCCAGGAGACGTTGTTATACTCGATCAGGGGATATGTTATACTCGATCAGGGGTCTTTGTTATACTGGAGCAGGGGACTTTGTTATACTCGTTCAGGGGACTTTGTTATACTCGATCAGTGAACTTTGTTATTCTCATCCAGGGGGCTTTGTTATACTCGATGAGGGGACTTTGTTATACTCGATGAGAGAACTTTGTTATACTCGTCTAGGGGGCTTTGTTATACTCGATCAGGGGACTTTGCTATACTCGATCAGGGAAATTTGGTATGCTTGATCTAGGGACTTTGTTATACTGGGCCAGGGAACTTTTTTATACTCGATCAGGGGACTTTGTTACACTGGACCAGGGGACATTTTTATACTCGATCAGGGGACTTTGTTATACTTGATCAGGGGACTTTTGTTACACTCGATCAGGGGACTTTGTTATACTCGACCAGAGGCCTTTGTTATACTCGATCAGGGGACTTTGTTATACGCGATCAGGAGACTTTGTTATACTCGATTAGGGGCTTTTATGATACTCGATCAGGGGACTTTCTTATACTCCACCAGGGACTTTCTTATATTCGATCAGGGGATATGTAATACTCGATCAGGGGACTTTGTTATACACGATCAGGGATCTTTGTTATACTCGTCCAGGGGGCTTTGTTATACTCGATCAGGGGACTTTGTTATACTCGATCAGGGGACTTTGTCTCATTCGATCAGGGCCTTTGATATACTCGACTTGGGGACTTTGTTATAATCGATCAGGGGACTTTGTTACGCTCGATCTGGGGACTTTGTTATACTGGGCCAGGAGACTTTGTAATACTCGATCAGGGGATATGTTATACTCGATCAGGGGACTTTGTTATACTGGACCAGGGGACTTTGTTATACTCGATCATGGGACTTTGTTATACTCGATCAGGGAACTTTCTTATACTCGTCCAGGGGGCTTTGTTATACTCGATTAGGGGACTTTGTTATACTCGATCAGGGGACTTTGTCTTACTCGATCAGGGCCCTTTGCTATTCTCGACCAGGAGACTTTGTTATAATCGATCAGGGGACATTGTTATGCTCGATCTGGGACTTTGTTATACTCGATCAGTGGACTTTCCTATATTTGACCAATGGACTTTGCTAAACTCGATGAGGGGCCTTGGTTATACTCGATCAGGGGACTTTGTTATACTCGACCAGGGGACTTTGTTATACTCGATCAGGGGACATTGTCATATTCGACCAGAGGACTTTGTTATACTCGATCAGAGGATATGTTATACTCGATCAGGCGACTTTGTTATTCTCGATCAGGGGACTTTGTTATACTTGATTAGGGGACTTTGTTATACTCGATCAGGGGACTTTGTTACACTGGACCAGGGGACATTTTTATGCTCGATTAGGGGACTTTGTTATTCTCGATCAGGGGACTTTTGTTAAACTCGATCAGGGAACTTTGTTATACTCGACCAGGGGCCTTTGTTATACTCGATTAGGGGACTTTGTTTTACTCGATAAGGGGACGTTGTTATACTCGATAAGGGGAATTTGTTATACTCGATAAGGGGACTTTGTTAGACTCGAACAGGGGACTTTGTTATACTCGACCACGGGACTTTGTTATACTCGATTTGGCGGCTTTGTTATACTCGATCAGGGGACCTTCTTATATTCGATGTGGGGCCTTTGTTATACTCGATGAGGGGCCTTTGTTATACAAGATCAGGGGACTTTGTTATACTCGATTAGAGGCCTGTTTTGGACTCAATCAGGGGACTTTGTTATACTCGAGCAGGGGGCTTTGTTATACTCGATCAGGGGACTTTGCTATACTCGATGAGGAGGCTTTGTTTTACTCGATCAGGGGACTTTGCTACACTCGACCAGGGGACTTTGTTATACTCGAGTAGGGGGCTTTGTTATACTCGATTAGGGGACTTTGTTATACTCGATGAGGAGGCTTTGTTATACTCGATCAGGGGACTTTGCTATACTCGACCAGGGGACTTTGTTATACTCGATTAGTGGACTTTGTTATACTCGACCAGGGAACTTTGTTATCCTTGACCAATGGACTTTGTTATACTCGATGAAGGGCCTTTGTTTTACTCAATGAGGGGACTTTGTTATACTCGACCAGGGGACTTTGTTATACTCGATCAGGGGACTTTTTTATACTCGACCAGAGGACTTTGTTATACACAATCAGTTAATATGTTATACTTGATCAAGGGACTTTGTTATACTCAACAAGGGGACTTTGTTATAATCGATCAGGGGACTTTGTTATACTCTAAAGGGGACTTTGTTATACTCTAAAGGGGACTTTGTTATACTCGATCAGGGGAGTTTGTTATACTCGATCAGAGGACTTTGTCTTACTCGATCA
This sequence comes from Homarus americanus, assembly GCF_018991925.1. Lineage (NCBI taxonomy): Eukaryota > Metazoa > Arthropoda > Malacostraca > Decapoda > Nephropidae > Homarus > Homarus americanus. Next base: position 33,143 of record NW_024755231.1, read on the forward strand.
GGGCCCTTTGCTATACTCGACCAGAGACTTTGTTATAATCGATCAGGGTATTTTGTTATGCTCGATATGGGGACTTTCTTATGCCGGGCCAGGGGACTTTTTTATACTCGATCAGGGGACTTTGTTATACTCGATCACTGGACTTTTGTTATACTCGATCAGGGGATTTAATGTTAGACTCGAACAGGGGACTTTGTTATACTAGAACAGGGGACTTTGTTATAATCGATCAGGGGATATGTTATACTCGATCAGGGGACTTTGTTATACTCGATCAGGGGACTTTGTTATACTTGATTAGGAGACTTTGTTATACTCGATCAGGGGACTTTGTTATACTTGATTAGAGGACTTTGTTATACTCGACCAGGGGCCTGTGTTATGCTCGATTAGAAAACTTTGTTATACTCGACCAGGGGACTTTCTTATACTCCACCAGGGACTTGTTATACTCGATCAGGGGATATGTTATACTCGATCAGGGGATATGTTATACTCGATCAGGGGACTTTGTTATACTCGGTTCAGGGGACTTTGTTATACTCGTCCAGGGGGCTTTGTTATATTAGCATCAGAGGACTTTGTTAAACTCGATGAGGGGACTTTGAGTTACTCGATGAGGAACCTTTGTTATACTCGACCAGGGGACTTTGTTATAATCGATTAGGGGACTTTGTTATGCTCGATCTGGGGAATTTGTTAAACTGGGCCAGGAGACGTTGTTATACTCGATCAGGGGATGTGTTATACTCGATCAGGGGACTTTGTTATACTGGAGCAGGGGACTTTGTTATACTCGATCAGGGGACTTTGTTATACTCGATCAGTGAACTTTGTTATTCTCATCCAGGGGGCTTTGTTATACTCGATTAGGGGACTTTGTTGTACTCGATCAGGGGACTTTGTCTTACTCGATCAGGGCCCTTTGCTATACTCGACCGGGGGACTTTGTTACAATCGATCAAGGGTCTTTGGTATGCTCGATCTAGGGACTTTGTTATTCTGGGCAAGGGGGCTTTTTTATACTCGATCAGGGGACTTTGTTACACTGGACTAGAGGATATTTTTATCCTCGATCAGGGGACTTTGTTACACTGGACCAGAGGACATTTTTATACTCGATTAGGGGACTTAGTTATACTCGATTAGGCGACTTTTGTTACACTCGATCAGGGGATTTTGTTATACTCGACCAGGGGCCTTTTTATACTCGATTAGGGGACTTTGTTATACTCGATAAGGGGAATTTGTTATTCTCGATAAGGGGACTTTGTTAGACTCGAATAGGGGACTTTGTTAGACTCGAATAGGGGACTTTGTTATACTCTACCAGGGGACTTTGTAATACTCGATTAGGCGGCTTTGTTATACTCGATCAGGGGACTTTCTTATACTCGATGTGGGGCCTTTGTTATACTCGATAAGGGGCCTTTGTTATACTAGATCAGGGGACTTTGTTATACTCGATTAGAGGCCTTTTTGGACTCGATTAGGGGACTTTGTTATACTCGATCAGGGGACTTTGCTATACTCGATTAGGGGACTCTGTTATACTCGATCAGGACGCTTTGTTATATTCGATCAGGGCCCTTTGCTATACTCGACCAGGGGACTTTGTTATAATCGATTAGGGTACTTTGTTATGCTCGATATGGGGACTTTGTTATACCGGGCCAGGGGACTTTTTTATACTCGATCAGGGGACTTTGTTATACTCGATCACTGGACTTTTGTTATACTCGATCAGGGGACTTAATGTTAGACTCGAACAGGGGACTTTGTTATACTCGACCAGGGGACGTTGTTATAATCGAACAGGGGATATGTTATACTTGATCAGGGGACTTTGTTATACTCGATCAAGGGACTTTGTTATACTTGATTAGGGGACTTGTTATACTCGATCAGGGGAGTTTGTTATACTTGATCAGAGGACTTTGTTAAACTCGACCAGGGGCCTGTGTTATGCTCGATTAGAAAACTTTGTTATACTCGACCAGGGGACTTTCTTATACTCCACCAGGGACTTCTTATACTGGATCAGTGGATATGTTATACTCGATCAGGGGACTTTGTTATACTCGGTTCAGGGGACTTTGTTATACTCGTCCAGGGGGCTTTGTTATACTAGCATCAGAGGACTTTGTTATACTCGATGAGGGGACTTTGACTTACTCGATGAGGAACCTTTGTTATACTCGACCAGGGGACTTTGTTATAATCGATTAGGGGACTTTGTTATGCTCGATCTGGGGAATTTGTTAAACTGGGCCAGGAGACGTTGTTATACTCGATCAGGGGATATGTTATACTCGATCAGGGGACTTTGTTATACTGGAGCAGGGGACTTTGTTATACTTGATCAGGGGACTTTGTTATACTCGATCAGTGAACTTTGTTATTCTCATCCAGGGGGCTTTGTTATACTCGATGAGGGGACTTTGTTGTACTCGATCAGGGGACTTTGTCTTACTCGATCAGGGCCCTTTGCTATACTCGACCGGGGGACTTTGTTACAATCGATCAAGGGTCTTTGGTATGCTCGATCTAGGGACTTTGTTATTCTGGCCAAGGGGGCTTTTTTATACTCGATCAGGGGACTTTGTTACACTGGACTAGAGGACATTTTTATCCTCGATCAGGGGACTTTGTTACACTGGACCAGAGGACATTTTTATACTCGATTAGGGGACTTAGTTATACTCGATTAGGCGACTTTTGTTACACTCGATCAGGGGATTTTGTTATACTCGACCAGAGGCCTTTATATTCTCGATTAGGGGACTTTGTTATACTCGATAAGTGGAATTTGTTATTCTCGATGAGGGGACTTTGTTAGACTCGAATAGGGGACTTTGTTAGACTCGAATAGGGGACTTTGTTATACTCTACCAGGGGACTTTGTAATACTCGATTAGGCGGCTTTGTTATACTCGATCAGGGGACTTTCTTATACTCGATGTGGGGCCTTTGTTATACTCGATAAGGGGCCTTTGTTATACTAGATCAGGGGACTTTGTTATACTCGATTAGGGGCCTACTTCGATTAGGGACTTTGTTATACTTTTTTATACTCGATTAGGGGACTCTGTTATACTCGATCAGGACGCTTTCGTTATATTCGATCAGGGGACTTTGCTATACTCGACCAGGGGACTTTTGTTATACTCGAACAGGGGACTTTGTTATACTCGACCAGGGGACTTTGTTATACTCGATCAGAGGCCTTTGTTATACTAGATTAGGGGACTTTGTTACACTCGATTAGGGGCCTTTTTTGGACTCGATGAGGGGCCTTTGTTATACTCGATCAGGAGACTTTGTTATACTCGATCAGGTGACTTTCTTATACTCGAGCAGGGGGCTTTGTTATATTCGATCAGGGGACTTTGTTATACTCGATCAGGAGGCTTTGTTATACTTGATCACAGGACTTTGCTATACTCGACCAGGGGACTTTGTTATAAACGAACCGGGAACTTTGTTATACTCGACCAGGGGACTTTATTAAACTTGACCAGAGGACTTTGTTATATTCGATTAGGGGACTTTGGTATACTCGATCAGGGGACTTTGTTATACTCGAGCAGGGGACTTTGTTATACTCGATCAGGGACTTTTTTATACTCGATCAGAGGACTTTGTTATATTCGATTAGGGGACTTTGTTATAATCGAACCAGGGGACTTTTTTATACTTGACCAATGGACTTTGTTTTACTTAATGAGGGACCTTTGTTATACTCGATCAGGGGACTTTGTTATACACGACCAGGAGACTTTGTTATACGCGATCAGGGGATATGTTTTACTCGATCAGGGGACTTTGTTATACTCAACCAGAGGACTTTGTTATACTCATATAGGGGACTTTGTTATACTCGATTTGGGGCCTTTGTTATATTTGATCAGGGGATTTTGTTATACACGACCAGGGGACTTTGTTATACGCGATCAGGGGACTTTTTTATACTCGACCAGAGGACTTTGTTATACTCGATCAGGGGATATGTTATACTCGATCAGGGGACTTTGTTATACTCGATTAGGGGCCTTTGTTATACCTGATGTGGGGGGTTTTGTTTTACTCGACCAGGGGACTTTTTATACTTGATCAGGAGACTTTGTCATACTCGATCAGTGGAGTTTCCTATATTTGACCAATGGACTTTGCTATACTCGACGAGGGGTCTTTGTTATACTCGATCAGGGGACTTTGTTATACTCGACCAGGGGACTTTGTTGTACTCGATCAGGGGACTTTGTCATATTCGACCAGAGGACTTTGTTATATACGATCAGGGGATATGTTATACTCGAACAGAGAACTTTGCTATACTCGATCAGGGGACTTTGTTATACTTGATTAGGGGACTATGTTATACTCGATCAAGGGACTTTGTTATACTTGATCAGAGGACTTTGTTATACTCGACAAGGGGCCTTTGTTATGCTCGATTAGAAAACTTTGTTATACTCGACCAGGGGACTTTGTTATACTCCACCAGGGACTTTGTTATACTCGATCAGGGGATATGTTATACTCGACAACGGGACTTTGTTATACTCGATAATGCGGCTTTGTTATACTCGATCAGGGGACTTTCTTATACTCGATGAGGGGCCTTTGTTATACTCGATTAGGGGCCTTTGTTATACTAGATCAGGGGACTTTGTTATACTCGATTAGAGGCCTTTTTTGGACTCGATCAGGGGCTTTGTTATACTCGAGCAGGGAGCTTTGTTATACTCGATCAGGGGACTTTGTTATACTCGATCAGGAGGCTTTGTTATACTCGATGAGGGGACTTTGCTATACTCGACCAGGGGACTTCGTTATACTCGAGCAGGGGGCTTTGTTATACTCGATTAGGGGACTTTGTTATACTCGATCAGGAGGCTTTGTTATACTCCATCAGGGGACTTTGCTATACTCGAAAAGGGGACTTTGTTATACTCGATTAGGGGACTTTGTTATACTCGACCAGTGAACTTTTTTATACTTGACAAATGGACTTTGTTATACTCGATGAGGGGCCTTTGTTATACTCGACCAGGGGACTTTGCTATAGTCGACCAGGGGACTTTGTTATACTCGCTTAGGGAACTTTGTTATACTCGACCAGGGACTTTGTTATACTCGATTAGGGGACTTTGTTATACTCGATTAGGGGAGTTTGTTATACTCGATGAGGAGACTTTGTTATACTCGACCAGGGGACTTTGCTATAGTCGACCAGGGGACTTTGTTATACTCGATTAGGGGACTTTGTTATACTCGATCAGGGGACTTTGTCTTACTCGATCAGGGCCCTTTGCAATACTCGACCGGGGGACTTTGTTATAAACGATCAGGGGACTTTGGTATGCTCGATCTATGGACTTTGTTATACTGGGCCAGGGAACTTTTTTATACTCGATAAGGGACTTTGTTACACTGGTCCAGGGGACATTTTTATACTCGATCAGGGGACTTTGTTATACTCGATCAAGGGACTTTTGTTACACTCGATCAGGGGACTTTGTTATACTCGACCAGGGGCCTTTGTTATACTCGATTAGGGGACTTTGTTATACTCGATAAGGGAACTTTGTTATACTCGATAAGGGGAATTTGTTATACTCGATAAGGGGACTTTGATAGACTCGAACTGGGGACTTTGTTATACTCGACCAGGGGACTTTGTTGTACTCGATAATGGGATTTTGTTATACTCGATCAGGGGACTTTGTTATACTCGATCAGGGGGCTTTGTTATACTCGATCAAAAGCCTTTGTTATGTTCGATCAGGGGAGTTTGTTATACTCGATCAGGGGACTGTGTTATACTCGATCAGGAGGCTTTGTTATACTCAATCAGGGGACTTTGTTATACTCGACCAGGGGACATTGTTATACTCGATCAAGGGACTTTGTTATACTCGAACAGGGATCTTTTTTATACTTGACCAATGGACTTTGTTATACTCGATGAGGGGCCTTTGTTATACTCGATGAGGGGACTTTGTTATACTCGACCAGGGGATTTTGTTATACTCAATCAGGAGATATGTTATACTCGATCAGGGGACTTTGTTATACTCAACCAGAGGACTTTGTTATACTCGATCAGGGGACTTTGTTATATGCGATCAGGAGACTTTGTTATACTCGATTAGGGGCCTTTGTTATACTCGATGAGGGGACTTTATTATACTCGACCAGGGGACTTTGCTATAGTCGACCAGGGGCCTTTGTTATATTTGATGAGGGGGTTTTATTATACTCGACCAGGGGACTTTGATATGCTCGATCAGGGGACTTTGTTATACTCGATCAGGGGATATGTTATGCTCGATCAGGGGACTTTGTTATACTCGATCAGGGGACATTGTTATATTTGATTAGGGGACTTTGTTATACTCGATTAGGGGACTTTGTTATACTTGATCAGAGGACTTTGATATACTCGACCAGGGGCCTTTGTTATGCTCGATTAGAAAACTTTGTTATACTCGACCAGGGGACTTTGTTATACTCCACCAGGGCCTTTGTTATACTTGAACAGGGGATATGTTATTCTCGTTCAAGGGACTTTGTTATACTCGGTAGAGGGGACTTTGTTATATTCGATCAGGGGATTTTGTTATACACGACCAGGGGACTTTGTTATACTCGATAAGGGGATATGTTATACTCGATCAGGGGACTTTGTTATACTCAATCAGGGGGCTTTGTTATACTCGATTAGGGGCCTTTGTTATACTTGATGAGGGGGTTTTGTTTTACTCGACCAGGGGACTTTTTATACTTGATCAGGAGACTTTGTCATACTCGATCAGTGGACTTTCCTATATTTGACCAATGGACTTTGCTATACTCGACGAGGGGTGTTTGTTATACTCGATCAGGGGACTTTGTTATACTCGACCAGGGGACTTTGCTATACTTGATCAGGGGACTTTGTCATATTCGGCCAGAGGACTTTGTTATACTCGATCAGGGGATATGTTATACTCGAACAGAGGACTTTGCTATACTCGATCAGGGGACTTTGTTATACTTGATTAGGGGACTATGTTATACTCGATCAGGGGACTTTGTTATACTTGATCAGAGGACTTTGTTATACTCGACAAAGGGGCCTTTATTTATGCTCGATTAGAAAACTTTGTTATACTCGACCTTAGGGGACTTTGTTATACTCCACCAAGGGACTGTTATACTCGATCAGGTGATATGTTATACTCGACAACAGGACTTTGTTATACTCGATAATGCAGCTGTTGTTATACTCGATCAGGGGACTTTCTTATACTCGATAGGGGCCTTTGTTATACTCGATTAAGGGGCCTTTGTTATAGATGAGGAGACTTTGTTATACTCGATTAGAGGCCTTTGGACTCGATCAGGGACTTTGTTATACTCGAGCAGGGAGCTTTGTTATACTCGATCAGGGGACTTTGTTATACTCGATCAGGAGGCTTTGTTATACTCGATGAGGGGACTTTGCTATACTCGACCAGGGGACTTCGTTATACATGAGCAGGGGGCTTTGTTATACTCGATTAGGGGACATTGTTATACTCGATCAGGAGGCTTTGTTATACTCCCTCAGGGGACTTTGCTATACTCGAAAAGGGGACTTTGTTATACTCGATTAGCGGACTTTGTTATACTCGACCAGTGAACTTTTTTATACTTCACAAATGGACTTTGTTATACTCGATGAGGGGCCTTTGTTATACTCGACCAGGGGACTTTGCTATAGTCGACCAGGGGACTTTGTTATACTCGCTTAGGGAACTTTGTTATACTCGACCAGGGACTTTGTTATACTCGATTAGGGGACTTTGTTATACTCGATTAGGGGAGTTTGTTATACTCGACCAGGGGACTTTGCTATATAGTCGACCAGGGGACTTTGTTATACTCGATTAGGGGACTTTGTTATACTCGATCAGGGGACTTTGTCTTAATCGATCAGGGCCCTTTGCTATACTCGACCGGGGGACTTTGTTATAAACGATCAGGGGACTTTGGTATGATCGATCTAGGGACTTTGTTATACTGGGCCAGGGAACTTTTTTATACTCGATAAGGGACTTTGTTATACTGGTCCAGGGGACATTTTTATACTCGATCAGGGGACTTTGTTATACTCGATCAAGGGACTTTTTTTACACTCGATCAGGGGACTTTTTATACTCGACCAGGGGCCTTTGTTATACTCGATTAGGGGACTTTGTTATTCTCGATAAGGGAACTTTGTTATACTCGATAAGGGGAATTTGTTATACTCGATAAGGGGACTTTGATAGACTCGAACTGGGGACTTTGTTATACTCGACCAGGGGACTTTGTTGTACTCGATAATGGGATTTTGTTATACTCGATCAGGAAACTTTGTTATACTCGATCAGGGGGCTTTGTTATACTCGATCAAAAGCCTTTGTTATACTCGATCAGGGGAGTTTGTTATACCCGATCAGGTGACTGTGTTATACTCGATCAGGAGGCTTTGTTATACTCGATCAGGGGACTTTGCTATACTCGACCAGGGGACATTGTTATACTCGATCAAGGGACTTTGTTATACTCGACCAGGGATCTTTTTTATACTTGACCAATGGACTTTGTTATACTCGATGAGGGGCCTTTGTTATACTCGATGAGGGGACTTTGTTATACTCGACCAGGGGATTTTGTTATACTCAATCAGGAGATATGTTATACTCGATCAGGGGACTTTGTTATACTCAACCAGGGGACTTTGTTATACTTGATCAGGGGACTTTGTTATATGCGATCAGGAGACTTTGTTACACTCGATTAGGGGCCTTTGTTATACTCGATGAGGAGACTTTATTATACTCGACCAGGGGACTTTGCTATAGTCGACCAGGGGACTTTGTTATACTCGATTAGGGGACTTTGTTAAACTCGACCAGGGGACTTTTTTATACTTGATCAGGGGAATTTGTCTTACTCGACCAGAGGCCTTTGTTATACTCGATCGGGGGACTTTGTTATACTCGATGAGTGTACTTTACTATATTTGACCAACGGACTTTGCTATACTCGATGAGGGGCCTTTGTTATACTCGATCAGGGGACTTTGTTATACTCGACCGGAAGACTTTGTTATACTCGATCAGGTGATATGTTACACTCGATCAGGGGACTTTGTTATTCTCGATCAGAGGAGTTTGTTATACTCGACGAGGGGCCTTTTTATACTCGATTAGAAAACTTTGTTATACTCGACCAGGAGACTTTGTGATACTCGATCAGGGGACTTTGTTATACTCCACCAGGGACTTTGTTATATTCGATCAGGGGATATGTAATACTCAATCAGGGGACTTTGTTATACACGATCAGGGGTCTTTGTTATACTCGTCCAGGGGGCTTTGTTATATTCGATCAGGGGACTTTGTCTTACTCGATCAGGGCCTTTGTTATACTTGACCAGGGGACTTTGTTTCACTCGATCATGGCCCTTTGCTATACTCGACCAGGGGACTTTGTTATAATCGATCAGGGGACTTTGTTTTGCTCGATCTGGGACTTTGTTATACTCGATCAGTGGACTTTCCTATAATTGACCAATGGACTTTGCTATACTCGATGAGGGGCCTTTGTTATACTCGATCAGCGGACTTTGTTATACTCGACCAGGGGACTTTGTTATACTCTATCAGGGGACTTTGACATACTCGACCAGAGGACTTTGTTATACTCGATCAGAGGATATGTTATACTCGATCAGGGGACTTTGTTATACTCGATCAGGGGACTTTGTTATACTTGATTAGGGGACTATGTTATACTCATCCAGGGGGCTTTGTTATACTCGATCAGGGGACTTTGTTACTCGATCAGGGGACTTTGTCTCACTCGATAAGGGGACTTTGTTAGACTCGAACAGGGGACTTTGTTATACTCGATCAGGGGACTTTGTTATTCTCGATAAGGGAACTTTGTTATACTCGATAAGGGGAATTTGTTATACTCGATAAGGGGACTTTGATAGACTCGAACTGGGGACTTTGTTATACTCGACCAGGGGACTTTGTTGTACTCGATAATGGGATTTTGTTGTACTCGATCAGGGGACTTTGTTATACTCGATCAGGGGGCTTTGTTATACTCGATCAAAAGCCTTTGTTATACTCGATCAGGGGAGTTTGTTCTACTCGATCAGGGGACTTTGTTATACTCGATCAGGAGGCTTTGTTATACTCGATCAGGGGACTTTGTTATACTCGACCAGGGGACATTGTTATACTCGATCAAGGGACTTTGTTATACTCGACCAGGGATCTTTTTTATACTTGACCAATGGACTTTGTTATACTCGATGAGGGGCCTTTGTTATACTCAATGAGGGGACTTTGTTATACTCGACCAGGTGATTTTGTTATACTCAATCAGGAGATATGTTATACTCGATCAGGGGACTTTGTTATACTCAACCATGGACTTTGTTATACTCGATCAGGGGACTTTGTTATATGCGATCAGGAGACTTTGTTATACTCGATTAGGAGCCTTTGTTATACTCGATGAGGGGACTTTATTATACTCGACCAGGGGACTTTGCTATAGTCGACCAGGGGCCTTTGTTATATTTGATGAGGGGGTTTTGTTATACTCGACCAGGGGACTTTGATATGCTCGATCAGGGGACTTTGTTATACTCGATCAGGGGATATGTTATGCTCGATCAGGGGACTTTGTTATACTCGATCAGGGGACATTGTTATATTTGATTAGGGGACTTTGTTATACTCGATTAGGGGACTTTGTTATACTAGATCAGGGGACTTTGTTATACTCGATTAGAGGCCTTTTTGGACTCGATTAGGGGACTTTGTCATACTCGATCAGGGGACTTTGCTATACTCAACCAGGGGACTTTGTTATACTCGAGCAGGGGGCTTTGTTATACTCGATTAGAGGCCTTTTTTAGACTCGATCAGGGGACTTTGTTATACTTGAGCAGGGGGCTTTGTTATACACGATCAGGGGACTTTGTTATACTCGATAAGGAGGCTTTGTTATACTCGATCAGGGGACTTTGCTACACTTGACCAGGGGACTTTGTTATACTCGAGTAGGGGGCTTTGTTATACTCGATTAGGGGACTTTGTTATGCTCGATGAGGAGGCTTTGTTATACTCGATCTGGGGACTTTGTTATACTCGATTAGGGGACTTTGTTATACACGACCAGGGAACTTTTTTATCCTTGACCAATGGACTTTGTTATACTCGATGAGGGCCTTTGTTATACTCGATGAGGGGACTTTGTTATACTCGACCAGGGGACTTTGTTATACTCGACCAGGGGACTTTGTTATACTCGATCAGGGGACTTTTTTATACTCGACCAGAGGACTTTGTTATACACAATCAGGGAATATGTTATACTTGATCAAGGGACTTTGTTATACTCAACAAGGGGACTTTGCTATACTCGATCAGGGGACTTTGTTATACTCTAAAGGGAACTTTGTTATACTCGATCAGGGGACTTTGTTATACTCGATCAGGGGACTTTGTTATACTTGATTAGGGGACTTGTTATACTCGATCAGGGGCTTTGTTATACTCGATTAGGGGACTCTGTAATACTCGATCAGGACGCTTTGTTATATTCGATCAGGGGACTTTGCTATACTCGACCAGGGGACTTTGTTATACTCGAACAGGGGACTTTATTATACTCGACCAGGGGACTTTGTTATACTCGATCAGAGGCCTTTGTTATACTAGATCAGGGGACTTTGTTACACTCGATTAGGGGCCTTTTTTGGACTCGATGAGGGGCCTTTGTTATACTCGATCAGGAAACTTTGTTATACTCGATCAGGTGACTTTCTTATACCCGAGCAGGGGGCTTTGTTATATTCGATCAGGGGACTTTGTTATACTCGATCAGGAGGCTTTGTTATACTTGATCAGGGGACTTTGCTATACTCGACCAGGGGACTTTGTTATAAACGAACCGGGAACTTTGTTATACTCGACCAGGGGACTTTTTTAAACTTGACCAGAGGACTTTGTTATATTCGATTAGGGGACTTTGTTATACTCGATCAGGGGACTTTGTTATACTCGAGCAGGGGACTTTGTTATACTCGATCAGGGGACTTTTTGATACTCGACCAGAGGACTTTGTTATATTCGATTAGGGGACTTTGTTATACTCGAACCAGGGGACTTTTTTATACTTGACCAATGGACTTTGTTCTACTCAATGAGGGGCCTTTGTTATACTGGATTTGGGGCCTTTGTTATATTTGATGAGGGGGTTTTGATTATACTCGACCAGAGGACTTTGTTATGCTCGATCAGGGGACTTTGTTATACTCGATCAGGGATATGTTATGCTTGATCAGGGGACTTTCTTATTCTCGATCAGGGGACATTGTTATATTTGATTTGGGGACTTTGTTATACTCGATTAGGGGACTTTGTTATACTTGATCAGAGGACTTTGATATACTTGACCAGGGGCCTTTGTTATGCTCGATTAGAAAACTTTGTTATACTCGACCAGGGGACTTTGTTATACTCCACCAGGGCCTTTGTTATACTTGATCAGGGTATATGTTATACTCGATCAAGGGACTTTGTTATACTCGGTAGAGGGGACTTTGTTATATTCAATCAGGGGATTTTGTTATACACGACCAGGGGACTTTGTTATACGCGATCAGGGGACTTTTTTATACTCGACCAGAGGACTTTGTTATACTCGATCAGGGGATATGTTATACTCGATCAGGGGACTTTGTTATACTCAACCAGAGGAATTTGTTATACTCGATCAGGGGACTTTGTTATACTCAATCAGGGGACTTTGTTATACTCGATTAGGGGCCTTTGTTATACTTGATGAGGGGGTTTTGTTTTACTCGACCAGGGGACTTTTTATACTTGATCAGGAGACTTTGTCATACTCGATCAGTGGACTTTCCTATATTTGAACAATGGACTTTGCTATACTCGACATGGGGTCTTTGTTATATCGATCAGGGGACTTTGTTATACTCGACCAGGGGACTTTGTTGTACTCGATCAGGGGGACTTTGTCATATTCGACCAGAGGACTTTGTTATACTCGATCAGGGGATATGTTATACTCGAACAGAGGACTTTGCTATACTCGATCAGGGGACTTTGTTATACTTGATTAGGGGATTATGTTATACTCGTTCAGGGTCTTTGTTATACTTGATCAGAGGACTTTATTATACTCGACAAGGGGCCTTTGTTATGCTCGTTTAGAAAACTTTGTTATACTCGACCAGGGGACTTTGTTATACTCCACCAGGGACTTTGTTATACTCGATCAGGGGATATGTTATACTCGACAACGGGACTTTGTTATACTCGATAATGCGGCTTTGTTATACTCGATCAGGGGACTTTCTTATACTCGATGAGGGGCCTTTGTTATACTCGATTAGGGGCCTTTGTTATACTAGATCAGGGAACTTTGTTATACTCGATTAGAGGCCTTTTTTGGACTCGATCAGGGGACTTTGTTATACTCGAGCAGGGAGCTTTGTTATACTCGATCAGGGGACTTTGTTATACTCGATCAGGAGGCTTTGTTATACTCAATGAGGGGACTTTGCTATACTCGACCAGGGGACTTCGTTATACTCGAGCAGGGGGCTTTGTTATACTCGATTAGGGGACTTTGTTATACTCGATCAGGAGGCTTTGTTATACTCCATCAGGGGACTTTGCTATACTCGAAAAGGGGACTTTGGTATACTTGATTAGGGGACTTTGTTATACTCGACCAGTGAACTTTTTTATACTTGACAAATGGACTTTGTTATACTCGATGAGGGGCCTTTGTTATAGATTTCCGACCAGGATTCTAGTTATAGTCGACCAGGGGACCTGGTTATACCGCCAGGAACTTTGTTATACCGACCAGGACTTTGTTATACCGATTAGACTCTTGTTATACCGAATAGGTTTTGTTATACTCGATGAGGAGGCTTTGTTATACTCGACCGTAGGGATTTTGCCGTAGTCGAACCGGGGACTTTGTTATACTCGATTAGTAATCTTTGTTATACTCGATCAGGGACTTTCGTCTTACTCGATCAGGGCCCTTTACACTCAGACCGGGGACTTTGTTATAAACGATCGTGGACTTTGGTATGCTCGATCTAGGACTTTGTTATACTAAATAGTGGAACTTTTTATACTGATAAGGACTTGTTACTCAGTCCTCAGGGACATTTTTGTATACTCGATCAGGGACTTTGTTATACCGAATTTCAAGTGACTTTTTTGTTATACTCGATTAGGGACTTTTTTATACTCGAGCAGGGGGCTTTGTTATACTCGATTAGGGGACTTAGTTATACTCGATCAGGAGGCTTTGTTATACTTGATCATGGGACTTTGCTATACTCGACCAGGGGACTTTGTTATACACGATGAGGGGACTTTGTTATACTCGACCAGGGGACTTTGTTATACTCCACCAGGGACTTGTTATACTCGATCAGGGTATATGTTATACTCGATCAGGGGACTTTGTTATACTCGATCAAAAGTTTTGTTAGTACTCCCGATCAGGGAGCTTTTTTGTTGCTATACTCGATCAGGACTGTATACTCGACCAGGGGATTTTGTTATACTCAATCAGGAGATATGTTATACTCGATCAGGGGACTTTGTTATACTCAACCAGGGGACTTTGTTATACTCGATCAGGGGACTTTGCTATATGCGATCCGGAGACTTTGTTATACTCGATTAGGGGCCTTTGTTATACTCGATGAGGGGACTTTATTATACTCGACCAGGGGACTTTGCTATAGTCGACCAGGGGACTTTGTTATACTCGATTAGGGGACTTTGTTATACTCGACCAGGGGACTTTTTTATACTTGATCAGGGGAATTTGTCTTACTCGACCAGAGGCCTTTGTTATACTCGATCGGGGGACTTTGTTATACTCGATGAGTGGACTTTACTATATTTGACCAACGGACTTTGCTATACTCGATGAGGGGCCTTTGTTATACTCGATCAGGGGACTTTGTTATACTCGACCGGAAGACTTTGTTATACTCGATCAGGTGATATGTTACACTCGATCAGGGGACTTTGTTATTCTCGATCAAAGGACTTTGTTATACTCGACGTGGGGCCTTTTTATACTCGATTAGAAAACTTTGTTATACTCGACCAGGACACTTTGTGATACTCGATCAGGGGACTGTGTTATACTCCACCAGGGGCTTTGTTATATTCGATTAGGGGATATGTACTACTCGATCAGGGGACTTTGTTATACACGATCAGGGGTCTTTGTTATACTCGTCCAGGGGGCTTTGTTATACTCGATCAGGGGACTTTGTTATATTCGATTAGGGGACTTTGTCTTACTCGATCAGGGCCTTTGTTATACTTGACCAGGGGACTTTGTTTCACTCGATCATGGCTCTTTGCTATAATCGACCAGGGGACTTTGTTATAATCGATCAGGGGACTTTGTTATGCTCGATCTGGGACTTTGTTATACTCGATTAGTGGACTTTCCTATAATTGACCAATGGACTTTGCTATACTCGATGAGGGGCCTTTGTTATACTCGATCAGGGGACTTTGTTATACTCGACCAGGGGACTTTGTTATACTCTATCAGGGGACTTTGTCATACTCGTCCAGAGGACTTTGATATACTCGATCAGAGGATATGTCATACTCGATCAGGGGACTTTGTTATACTCGATCAGGGGACTTTGTTATACTTGATTAGGGGACTTTGTTATACTCGTCCAGGGGGCTTTGTTATACTCGATCAGGGGACTTTGTTACTCGATCAGGGGACTTTGTCTCACTCGATAAGGGGACTTTGTTATACTCGACCAGGGGACTTTTTTATACTTGACCAATGGACTTTGTTATACTCAATGAGGGGCCTTTGTTATACTCGATCAGGGGACTTGGTTATACACGACATGGGGACTTTGTTATACGCAATCAGGGATCTTTTTTATTCGCGACCAGTGGACTTTGTTATACTCGATCAGGGGACATGTTATACTCGATCACGGGACTTTGTTGTATTCAACCAGAGGACTGTGTTATACTCGATCAGGGGACTTTGTTATACTCAATCAGGGGACTCTGTTATACTCGATTAGGGGCCTTTGTTATACTCGATGAGGGGGCTTTGTTATACTCGACCAGAGGGACTTTGCTATACTCGATCAGGGGAATTTGTTATACTCGATCAGGGGGCTTTGTTATACTCGACGAGGGTACTTTTTTATACTTGGTCAGGGGACTTTGTCATACTCGATCAGTGGAGTTTCCTATATTTGACCAATGGACTTTGCTATACTCGATGAGGGGCCTTTGTTATACTCGATCACTGGGCTTTGTTATACACGACCAGGGGACTTTGTTATACTCGTTCAGGGGTCTTTGTTATACTCGACCAGAGGACTTAGTTATACTCGATCACGGGATATGTTATACTCGATCAGGGGACTTTGTTTTACTCGATTAGGGGACTTTGTTATAATTGATCATAGGACTTTGTTATACTCAACCAGGGGCCTTTGTTATACTCGATTAGAAAACTTTGTTATACTCGACCAGGGGACTTTGTTATACTCCACCAGGGGCTTTTTTATACTCGATCAGGGGATATGTTTTACTCGATCAGGGAACTTTGTTATACTCGGTTTAGGGGACTTTGTTATACTCGTCCAGGGGGCTTTGTTATACTAGGATCAGGGGACTTTGATATACTCGATCAGGAGGCTTTGTTATACTTGATGAGGGGACTTTGCTACACTCGAGCAGGGGGCTTTGTTATACACGATCAGGGGACTTTGTTATACTCGATTAGGAGGCTTTGTTATACTCGATCAGGGGACTTTGCTACACTCGACCAGGGGACTTTGTTATACACCGAGTAGGGGGCTTTGTTATACTTGATTAGGGGACTTTGTTATACTCGATGAGGAGGCTTTGTTATACTCGACCAGGGGACTTTGCTATACTCGATCATGGGACTTTTTTATACTCGACCAGAGGACTTTGTTATACACAATCAGGGAATATGTTATACTTGATCAAGGGACTTTGTTATACTCAACTAGGGGACTTTGTTATACTCGATCAGGGGACTTTGTTATACTCTAAAGGGGACTTTGTTATACTCGATCAGGGGACTTTGTTATACTCGATTAGTGGCCTTTGTTATACTCGTTGAGGGGGCTTCGTTATACTCGACCAGGGGACTTGCTATAATCGACTAGGGGACTTTTTTATACTCAATTAGGGGACTTTGTTACACTGGACCAGGGGACATTTTTATACTCGTTGAGGGGGCTTTGTTATACTCGACCAGGGGACTTGCTATACTAGATCAGGGGACTTTTGTTACACTCGATCTAGGGACTTTGTTATACTCGACCAGGGGCCTATGTCATACTCGACCAGAGGACTTTGTTATACTCGATCAGATGATATGTTATATTCGATTAGGGGGTTTTGTTATACTCGATGAGGGGACTTTGCTATACTCGACCAGGGGACTTTGTTATACTCGATTAGGGGACTTTGTTATACTCGACCAGGGGACTTTTTTATACTTGATCAGGGACTTTGTCATACTCGATCTGTGGACTTTCCTATATTTGACGAATGGACTTTGTTATACTCGATGAGAGGCCTTTGTTATACTCGATCAGTGGACTTTGTTATACTTGATTAGGGGACTTTGTTATACTCGATCAGGGGACTTTGTTACACTGGACCAGGGTCTAGCGTATTGCCAGATACCCAAAGAATGTTCTATATTACTGAGTGTAAGGGCAGAAACGATCCTCCGGCTAGTTACCGCTGCTAACTCGCTCGTTTGCTGGTGCAGACGACACTTGGAGTGGTTGGACGGAGGTGATAACGGCAGCGACTATCTCCGCCACGAGCAGATTCAACCCAGCCGCCATACCGTCAGTATCTAGCTACCCTGCTGTCCGTCAAATTCTGGCTGTGATCTCATCATAGGTCCTGGACTCGTGGGCTGTGTTCCCAGACCTTCACCTATCAACTGCCAACTCTCTGGTCATCTACCACTACCGCATACCACGACCATCAGTTCATCACATTCCGTCGGTGCACCGGTGTTCTCCTGCCTTTTCAAGACGTTGCTGAGTGTGGAGTGAATGGACGCTTCCCTGCCCTGAGTGTGCATCACCGTGTTCCAGAACCTTCCCCCAGGGCCACTGCCGTAGGAAATAATTGTTCATTGTTTGATTCCATTAATTGCTGACTCCCCTTTATTGTTCGATTCTATCAATTGTTGACTCCATTTAATTGTTTGATTCCATTAATTGCTGACTCCCCTTAATTGTTCGATTCTATCGATTGTTGACTCCATTTAATTGTTTGAATCCATTAATTGTTGACTCCCATTATTTGTTTGATTCCTTTAATTGTTGCTTCCATTAATTGTTTGACTCCCGTAATTATTTGATGATTGTTGAGTGGTGTCAGAGTTTTGTTATATTTTTATAGTAAAGAGATGCCAATCTCTAACGGTTGTTTGTTATTCCTCGGAAAACCATGGTCCTTGACTTTCCTTTATTAAGATCCTGATTAGCCTGGTAAGGGATTTCTATCCCTAAGTCCTAGGCCTTTACACTGAGGGTATACACAAACACTTGTTGTCTTTAAAAGTAGGTTCTATTCTCGTACGGGAGATATATATATACAATAGTAGGACGCAGAAGCCCGTGGTCACGCCACGAGGACTCTGTCTTCTCTCTTTCTACCTCTATCTATGTATTACTACGCGCTGGCCTGTACAGATGCCAGCATTCACAAGCTGAATACATAAAGTATAAATTTAATAATTTATATACATAATATGGTGCACAATAAATAGAATATTACATAGAATTAATACATGTTCTGTAATACTTTACTATACATAATTAATATGAGTAATATAAGAGTAATATAATAATATACAGCTGAAGGTACTACTTTGTGTCCATATATATCATTTACAGGGGACATTTTTATACTCGATTAGGGGACTTTGTTATTCTCGATGAGGGGACTTTTGTTACACTCGATCAGGGAACTTTGTTATACTCGACCAGGGACCTTTGTTATACTCGATTAGGGGACTTTGTTATACTCGATAAGGGTACTTTGTTATATTCGATAAGGGTATTTTGTTATACTCGATAAGGGGACTTTGTTAGACTCGAACAGGGGACTTTGTTACACTCGACCAGGAGACTTTGTTATACTCGATTAGGCGGCTTTGTTATACTCGATCAGGGGACTTTCTTATACTCGATGAGGGGCCTTCGTTATACTCGATCAGGTTCCTTTATTATACTAGATCAGAGGACTTTGTTATACTCGATTAGAGGCCTTTTTCGACTCGATCAGGGGACTTTGTTATACTCGAGCAGGGGGCTTTGTTATACTCGATCAGGGGACTTTGTTATACTCGATGAGGAGGCTTTGTTATACTCGATCAGGGGACTTTGCTACACTCGACCAGCGGACTTTGTTATACCCGAGTAGGCGGCTTTGTTATACTCGATTAGGGGACTTTGTTATACTCGATCAAAGGATTTTGTCTTACTCGATCAGGGCCTTTGTTATACTCGACCAGGGGACTTTGTTATAATCGATCAGGGGACATTGTTACGCTCGATCTGGGAACTTTGTTATACTGGGCCAGGAGATTTTGTAATACTCGATCAGGGGATATGTTATACTCGATAAGGGGACTATGTTATACTCGACCAGGGGCCTTTGTTATACTCGATTAGGGGACTTTGTTATACTCGATAAGGGGACTTTGTTATACTCGATAAGGGGACTTTGTTATACTCGATAAGGGGAATTTGTTATACTCGATAAGGGGAATTTGTTATACTCGATACGGGGACTTTTTTAGACTCGAACAGGGGACTTTGTTATACTCGACCAGGGGACTTTACTATACTCGATTAGGGGACTTTGTTATACTCGACCAGAGGACTTTGTTATACTCGATCAGGGGATATGTTATACTCGATCAGGGGACTTTGTTTTACTCGATTAGGGGACTTTGTTATACTTGATCATAGGACTTGTTTATACTCAACCAGGGGCCTTTGATATACTCGATTAGAAAACTTTGTTATACTCGACCAAGGGACTTTGTTATACTCCACCAGGGACTTTTTTATACTTGATCAGGGGATATGTTTTACTCGATCAGGGGACTTTGTTATACTCGGTTCAGGGGACTTTGTTATACTCGTCCTGGGGGCTTTGTTATTCTAGGATCAGGGGATTTTGTTACACTTGATCAGGAGGCTTTGTTATACTTGATGACGGCACTTTGCTTTACTCGACCAGGGGATTTCGTTATACTCGAGCATTGGGCTTTGTTATACTCGATTAGGGGACTTTGTTATACTCGATCAGGAGGCTTTGTTATACTCCATTAGGGGACTTTGCTATACTTGAAAAGGGGACTTTGTTATACTCGATTAGGGGAATTTGTTATACTCGACCAGTGAACTTTTTTATACTTGACCAATGGACTTTGTTATACTCGATGAGGGGCCTTTGTTATACTCGACCAGGGGACTTTGCTATAGTCGACCAGGGGACTTTGTTATACTCGATTAGGGGACTTTGTTATACTTGACCAGGGACTTTGTTATACTCGATTAGGGGACTTTGTTATACTCGATTAGGGGAGTTTGTTATACTCGATGAGGAGGCTTTGTTATACTCGACCAGGGGACTTTGCTATAGTCGACCAGGGGACTTTGTTATACTCGATTAGGGGACTTTGTTATACTCGACCAGGGACTTTGTTATACTCGATTAGGGGACTTTCTTATACTCGATTAGGGGAGTTTGTTATACTCGATGAGGAGGCTTTGTTATACTCGACCAGGGGACTTTGCTATAGTCGACCAGGGAACTTTGTTATACTCGATTAGGGGACTTTGTTATACTCGACCAGAGGACTTTGTTATACTCGTCTAGGGGCTTTTTTATACTCGATTAGGGGACTTTGTCTTACTCGATCAGGGCCCTTTGCTATACTCGAACGGGGGACTTTGTTATAACCGATCAGGGGACTTTGGTATGCTCGATCTAGGGACTTTGTTATACTGGGCCAGGGAACTTTTTTATACTCGATAAGGGACTTTGTTACACTGGACCAGGGGACATTTTTATACTCGATCAGGGGACTTTGTTATACCCGATCAAGGGACTTTTGTTACACTCGATCAGGGGGCTTTGTTATACTCGACCAGGGCCTTTGTTATACTCGACCAGGGGACTTTGTTATAATCGATCAGGGGACATTGTTACGCTCGATCTGGGAACTTTGTTATACTGGGCCAGGAGACTTTGTAATACTCGATCAGGGGATATGTTATACTCGATAAGGGGACTATGTTATACTCGACCAGGGGACTTTGTAATACTCGATCATGGGACTTTGTTATACTCGATCAGGGAACGTTGTTATACTCGTCCAGGGGGCTTTGTTATACTCGATTAGGGGACTTTGTTATACTCGATCAGGGGACTTTGTCTTACTCAATCAGGGCCCTTTGCTATTCTTGACCAGGGGACTTTGAAATAATCGATCAGGGGACTTTGTTATGCTCGATCTGGGACTTTGTTATACTCGATCAGTGGACTTTCCTATATTTGACCAATGGACTTTGCTATACTCGATGAGGGGCCTTTGTTATACTCGATCAGGGAACTTTGTTATACTTGATCAGGGGACTTTGTTATACTCGATCAGGGGACTTTGTTATATTTGATTAGGGAACTTTGATATACTCGATCAGGGGACTTTGTTACACTGGACCAGGGGACATTTTTATGCTCGATTAGGGGACTTAGTTATTCTCGATCAGGGGACTTTTGTTACACTCGATCAGGGAACTTTGTTATACTCGACCAGGGGCCTTTGTTATACTCGATTAGGGGACTTTGTTATACTCGATAAGGCGACTTTGTTATACTCGATAAGGGGAATTTGTTATACTCGATAAGGGGACTTTTTTAGACTCGAACAGGGGACTTTGTTATACTCGATTAGGGGTCTTTGTTATACTCGACCAGGGATCTTTTTTATCCTTGACCAATGGACTTTGTTAAACTGGATGAGGGGCCTTTGTTATACTCGATGAGGGGACTTTGTTATTCTCGACCAGGGGACTTTGTTATACTCGATCAGGGGACTTTTTTATACTCGACCAGAGGACTTTGTTATACACAATCAGGAAATATGTTATACTTGATCAAGGGACTTTGTTATACTCAACTAGGGGACTTTGTTATACTCGATCAGGGGACTTTGTCATACTCGACCAGAGGACTTTGTTATACTCGATCAGAGGATATGTTATACTCGATGAGGGGACTTTGTTATACTCAATCAGGGGACGTTGTTATACTCGATCATTTGACTTTGTTATACTCGATGAGGGAACTTTGTTATACTCGTCCAGGGGGCTTTGTTATACTCGATTAGGGGACTTTCTTATACTCGATCAGGGGACTTTATCTTACTCGATCAAGGCCCTTTGCTATTCTCGACCAGGGGACTTTGTTATAATCGATCAGGGGACATTGTTATGCTCGATCTGGGACTTTGTTATACTCGATCAGTGGACTTTCCTATATTTGACCAATGGACTTTGCTAAACTCGATTAGGGGCCTTGGTTATAATCGATCAGGGGACTTTGTTATACTCGACCAGGGGACTTTGTTATACTCGATCAGGTGACTTTGTCATACTCGACCAGAGGACTTTGTTATACTCGATCAGAGGATATGTTATACTCGATCAGGGGACTTTGTTATACTCGATCAGGGGACTTTGTTATACGTAGATTAGGGGACTATGTTATACTCGATCAGGGGACATTGTTACACTGGACCAGGGGACATTTTTATGCTCGATTAGGGGACGTTGTTATTTTCGATCAGGGGACTTTTCTTACACTCGATCAGGGAACTTTGTTATACTCGACCAGGGGCCTTTGTTATACTCGATTAGGGGACTTTGTTATACTCGATAAGGGGACTTTGTTATACTCGATAAGGGGAATTTGTTATACTCGATAAGGGGACTTTTATAGACTCGAACAGGGGACTTTGTTATAGTCGACCAGGGGACTTTGTTATACTCGGTTAGGCGGCTTTGTTATAATCGATCAGGGGACTTTGTTTTACTCGACCAGAGGACTTTGTTATACTCGATCAGGGGATATGTTATACTCGATCAGGGGACTTTGTTTTACTCGATTAGTGGACTTTGTTATACTTGATCATAGGACTTTGTTATACTCAACCAGGGGCCTTTGATATACTCGATTAGAAAACTTTGTTATACTCGACCATGGGACTTTGTTATACTCCACCAGGGACTTTTTTATACTTGATGAGGGGATATGTTTTACTCGATCAGGGGACTTTGTTATACTCGGTTCAGGGGACTTTGTTATACTCGTCCTGGGGGCTTTGTTATTCTAGGATCAGGGGACTTTATTATCTCGATCAGGAGGCTTTGTTATACATGATGAGGGCACTTTGCTATACTCGACCAGGGGATTTCGTTATACTCGAGCAGGGGGCTTTGTTATACTCAATTAGGGGACTTTGTTATACTCGATGAGGAGGCTTTGTTATACTCCATCAGGGGACTTTGCTATACTCGAAAAGGGGACTTTGTTATACTCGATTAGGGGACTTTGTTATACTCGACCAGTGAACTTTTTTATACTTGACCAATGGACTTTGTTATACTCGATGAGGGGCCTTTGTTATACTCGACCAGGGGACTTTGCTATAGTCGACCAGGGGACTTTGTTATACTCGATTAGGGACTTTGTTATACTCGACCAGGACTTTGTTATATACTCGATTAGGGGACTTTGTTATACTCGATTAGGGGGTTGTTATACTCGATGAGGCTTTGTTATACTCGACCAGGGACTTTGCTATAATCGACAGGACTTTGTTATACTCGATTAGGGGACTTTGTTATACTCGACCAGGGACTTTGTTATACTCGATTAGGGGACTTTGTTATACTCGATTAGGGGAGTTTGTTATACGCGATGAGGAGGCTTTGTTATACTCGACCAGGGGACTTTGCTATAGTCGACCAGGGAACTTTGTTATACTCGATTTGGGGACTTTGTTATACTCGACCAGATCACTTTGTTATACTCGTCTAGGGGCTTTTTTATACTCGATCAGGGGACTTTGTCTTACTCGATCAGGGCCCTTTGCTATACTCGAACGGGGGACTTTGTTATAAACGATCCGGGGACTTTGGTATGCTCGATCTAGGGACTTTGTTATACTGGGCCAGGGAACTTTTTTATAATCGATAAGGGACTTTGTTACACTGGACCAGGGGACATTTTTATACTCGATCAGGGGACTTTGTTATACCCGATCAAGGGACTTTTGTTACACTCGATCAGGGGGCTTTGTTATACTCGACCAGGGGTCTTTGTTATACTCGACCAGGGGACTTTGTTATAATCGATCAGGGGACATTGTTACGCTCGATCTGGGAACTTTGTTATACTGGGCCAGGAGACTTTGTAATACTCGATCAGGGGATATGTTATACTCGATAAGGGGATTATGTTATACTCGACCAGGGGACTTTGTAATACTCGATCATGGGATTTTGTTATACTCGAACCGGGAACGTTGTTATACTCGTCCAGGAAGCTTTGTTATACTCGATTAGGGGACTTTGTTATACTCGATCAGGGGACTTTGTCTTACTCGATCAGGGCCCTTTGCTATTCTCGACCAGGGGACTTTGTTATAATCGATCAGGGGACTTTGTTATGCTCGATCTGGGACTTTGTTATACTCGATCAGTGGACTTTCCTATATTTGACCAATGGACTTTGCTATACTCGATCAGGGGACTTTCTTATACTTGATCAGGGGACTTTGTTATACTCGATCAGGGGACTTTGTTATATTTGATTAGGGGACTTTGTTATACTCGATCAGGGGACTTTGTTACACTGGACCAGGGGACATTTTTATGCTCGATTAGGGGACTTAGTTATTCTCGATCAGGGTACTTTTGTTACACTCGATCAGGGAACTTTGTTATACTCGACCAGGGGCCTTTGTTACACTCGATTAGGGGACTTTGTTATACTCGATAAGGGGACTTTGTTTTACTCGATAAGGGGAATTTGTTATACTCGATAAGGGGACTTTGTTAGACTCGAACAGGGGACTTTGTTACACTCGACCAGGGGGACTTTGTTATACTCGATTAGGCGGCTTTGTTATACTCGATCAGGGGACCTTCTTATACTCGATGAGGTGCCTTTGATATAATCGATGAGGGGCCTTTGTTATACAAGATAAGGGGACTTTGTTATACTCGATTAGAGGCCTTTTTTGGACTCGATCAGGGGACTTTGATATACTCGAGCAGGGGGCTTTGTTATACTCGATTAGGGGACTTTGTTATACTCGATCAGGAGGCTTTGCTATACTCGATCAGGGGTCTTTGCTACACTCGACCAGGGGAGTTTGTTATACTCGAGTAGGGGGCTTTGTTATACTCGATTCTGGGACTTTGTTATACTCGATGAGGAGGCTTTGTTAAACTCGATCAGGGGACTTTGCTATCCTCGACCAGGGGACTTTGTTATACTCGATTAGGGGACTTTGTTATACTCGACCAGGGATCTTTTTTATCCTTGACAAATGGACTTTGTTATACTGGATGAGGGGCCTTTGTTATACTGGATGAGGGGACTTTGTTATTCTCGACCAGGGGACTTTGTTTTACTCGATCAGGGGACTTTTTTATACCCGACCAGAGGACTTTGTTATACACAATCAGGGAATATGTTATACTTGATCAAGGGACTTTGTTATACTCAACTAGGGGACTTTGTTATACTCGATCAG
>NW_024755232.1:0-53136 GCF_018991925.1 Homarus americanus
CACACCCTACATCACTGGTGGTATTACACACACCCTACATGTGCCCCAGTCAGTATACACACACTCACTGAATCATTACACACCTGCATCTTTCTGGGTGATATGCACACCTACATCTCCCCCTCCAAATCATTATGCACACCATCACTCTGCAGTCAGTATACACACACCCTACATGCTCTGCGTCGTATACACACACCTACATCGCTCTGGGTCGGTAGCACACACCTACCTCACCACTGGGTCGGTATGCACACGCCCTGCCATCGCCTGGGGTGTTGTACACACACCCCTACCTGCTCTGGAGTCAGTACCACACACACCTACCATCACTCTCTGGTCGGCCTGCACACCTACATCCTCTCAGCCTTACACCTACATCACTCAAATCAGTATACACACACCTACATCACTCTGGTCATTATACACACCCACCATCGCCGTCAGTATACCACACACACCTACATCACTCTGGGTCGGTATGCACACACCTAACCCACTCTGCGTCGTATACACACACACCCTACATCACTCAAGTCCCCGTATACACACCCTACATCACTCTGGTCAGTATACACACACACCCTACATCACTCTAAGTCCCACAGCCTTACACACCCTACATCTCACTCTGGTAGTATACACACCCCATCTGCCCCCCACTATCATTATACACACACACCCTACATCTGTCAGAGTGTCAGTATGCACACCCTACATCACTCTGGAGTCATTGTCACACACACCTACATCCTCTGGAGTCGTATACACACACCCTACATCACTCTGGAAATCGGTATACACACACCCTACATCACTCTGTTCAGCCTTCACACACCTACATCACTCTGCAGTATTGCTACACACACCATCACTGAAATGCATTTCTGCCCCCATCACTCTCGTCAGTATACACACCCTACAACATTACCGACTGATACACACACCATCACTCTGGTCGGTATACACACACCTACATCACTCTGAAATCGTATGCACACACACCTACCATCACTCATTCACACACCCCAACATTCGTCGATATACACGCACCCTACATCACTCTGGTCAGTATACACACACCCTGCAGCATCACTCTGGAGTATTGCGCACGCACCCTTTCTGCATCGCCCTGGTGTTTTGCACCCTGCATCGCGGATCGTTAACCACACACCCTACCATGCTCTGGGTCAGTATACACACACCCTACATGCTCTGATGACCTCCACACCCTACATCCCACTCGTCATTATACACACACCTACAACACTCTGAAATGTTATACTGCACACACCCTACATCACTCTAATCGTACACACACCTACATCTCTGGTCATTATACACACCCTTCACTCTGAAGTCAGTATACACACCCTACATCACCCCTGAAATCATTATACACACACCTACATCTCTGGTCGTATACACACCCTACATCACTCTCGTCAGTATACACACACCTACATCACTCTGAAATCGTATACACACACACCTACATCACTCCTGGTCATTGTACACACACACCTACATCACTCTGCGTCAGTATGCACCCTACATCACTCTGGGTCGGTATACACACACCCTCATCTGCTCTGGGTCGGTATACACACACCCTACATCCTCTGGTCAGTATACACACACCCACAACACTTTCTGATCCCACACTACATCACTTTCTGGTCATGTATACACACCTACATCCCTTTCTGAAATCCCGTATACCACACACCCTACATCACTCTAAAATCGTATGTACACACACTACATCACTCTGAAATCATTATACACACACCCTACATCACTCTGCGTCAGTATACACACACCCTACATCACTCTCGTCAGTATACACACACCCTACATCCTCTCGTCGTATACACACACCCTACATCACTCTGAAGTCCAGCCCTTGCACACACCTACATCACTCTCTGCAGTATACACACACCACATCACTCTGGGTCAGTATGCACCCTACATCACTCTAGGTCAGTATGCACGCCTACATCACTCTGGTCATGCACACACCCTCACAACCACTCTCAGATGTTCTACATCACCCTGAGTCATGCCTTCACACACCCTACCATCTCTGAAATCATTATACACACACCCCATCACTCTGATCATGCTTACACACACCCTACATCACCTGATCATTGTACACACCCTACATCGTCGCTTCCACCTACATCACTCTGGTCGACCATACACACCTACATCCTCTGCGTCGTATACACACACCCTACATCACTCTGCGTCGTATACACACACCTACATCACTCTGGTAGTATACACACACCTACATCACTCTGCAGTCGTATACACACACCCCCTTCTCTGAGTCAGTATACACACACCCTACATCACTCTCTGGTCAGTATACACACACCCTACATCACTCTGAGTCCATTATACACACACCTACATCACTCTGGTCAGTATGCACACACCCTACATCACTCTGGGTCGGTATCACACACCCACTACATCACTCTAGGTCGTGTCACACCTACATCACTCTGCGTCATGCCACACACTACATACTCTACGTCAGTATACATACCCTACATCCTCTGCGTCAGCCCTTACACACACCTACATCACTCTCGTCGTATACACACACCCTACATCACTACAAATCATGTACACACCCTACACACTCACCCCTAGGTAAATATACACACACCCTACATCACTCTGGGGTCGGCCCTTGCACACCCTACATCTCACCCCTAAGTCAGCCTTACACACCATCACTCTGAAGTCAGTATACACACACCCTACATCACTCAGTCAGTATACACACACCATCACCCTAGGTCAGTACTGCACACACTACGCTTATGCTCTGATTGTATGCACACACCCTGCATCGCTCTGGGTCGTGCACCCTGCATCACTCTGGAGTCAGTATACACACACACACCTACATCTCTGGGTCGGCATACACACACCCCTACATCACTCTGGGTAAAGCCTCCCACCTACATCACCCTAGGTGTTATACACACACCCTACATCACCTATGATAAAGTATACACACATCACTCTGCGTCAGTATACACACCATCACCTGAGTACATTATACATCACTCTGGTCCGGCCATACACCTACATACTCTGAGTAAACCACACATCACCCTAGGCAGTATACACACACCCTACATCACTTCATTATACACACACACCCTACAACACCCTGAGTCGTATACACACACCCTGCATCTGCTCTGAGTCAGTATACACACACCCTACATGTCGCTCTGAATGGTATACACACCCTACATCTGCCTGAATCGTGTACACACACCCTACAACACTCTGGGTCAGTATACACACACCCTACCACTCTGGGTCAGCCTTCACCATCCCCTCTAGTATACCTACAACACCCTGGTCAGCCTTACACACCCCTATCACTCTCAGTAAAATACACACATCACCATGCTCTGCATTCATTATACACACACCTACATCGCTCTGGTCCAGCTTATACACACACACCTACATCACTTCTGGGTCACCTACATCACTCTGGTCGTATACACACACCTACAACACTTTAGGTCGTATACACACACCCATCACTCTGGGTGTACACACACCCTACATCACTCTAGGTCAGTATACACACACAACACTCTAGGTCAGTATACACACACCCTACATCACTCTGGTCGGATACACCACCACATCACTCTGGTCAGTACACACCCTACATCACTCTGGGTCGTATACACACACCTACATCACTCTGGGATACACACACCACATCACTCTGGTAGTATCACACCCCTCATCTCTGGTCAGTCACACCCCTACATCACTCTGGGTCGGTATACACACACCTTTGGTTCATCACTTGTCAGTATACACCCATCACCTGTGACACACTCATCTTGTTTCCATCTCGGACACACCCTACATCACCCTAGGTCGTATACACACACCCTACATCACTCTGGGTCGTATACACACACCCTACATCACTCTGGGTCAGTTACACACCTACATCACTCTAGGTAATACACCCTACATCACTCTAGGTAGTATACACACACCCCATCACTCTAGGTCAGTATACACACCCTACATCACTCTGGTCAGTATACACACCCTACATCACTCTTAGGTCAGTATACACACACCCTACATCACTCTGGTCAGTATACACACACCCTACATCACTCTGGGTCAGTATACACACCTACATCCTCTGTCAGTATTCTTACTCATCACTCTGGTCATACACACACCTACATCACTCTGGGTCGTTACACACCTACATCACCCTGGTCTATACACACACCCCACCATCACCTGGTCAGTACACACCCTACATCACTCTGGGTCATTATACACCTACATCACTCTGGGTCAGTATACACACCCTCACGTCTCACCCCCTCCTCTGGTCTTACACACACCCTACATCACTCTAGGTCGTATACACACCCTACATCACTCTGGGTAGTATGCACACACCCTACATCACTCTGGTCATATCACACACCATCTCTGTGGTATACACACCCTACATCACTCTGGGGTGTATCACACGCCTACTCACTCTGGGTCAGTATACACACACCTACATCACTCTGGTCAGTATACACCCTACATCACCTGGTCGTTACACACATCACTCTGTCGCCACCCTACATCCCTGGTCATCACACCTACATCACTCTGGTCGTATACACACACCCCTCTGGTCGATCACAACCTACCTTCTGGTCAGTATCACACACTACATCCTCTATCATATACACACCTCCTGGGTCCCTCATCACTCTGGGTCGGTATGCAACCTACATCACTCTGGTCGTATACACCATCCATCACCTGGTCGTATCAACACATCACTCTGGGTCGTTCACCCTACATACCTAAACCCACCCTACATCACTGGGTCAGTACACACACCTACATCACTCTGGTCAGTCACACACCCACATCACTCTAGTCGCACAATACTTACACACCTACATCACCTATCAGTTCCACATCACCACACACCCTCATCCTCTGGTCAGTATACACACACCTACATCCCTGGTTACACACACCTACATCACCAGTCGTATACACACACCCTACATCACTCTGGGTCATATACACACACCCTACATCACTTCTGGGTCATTATCACCTACATCACCCTGAGTCAGTATGCACACACCCTCGCTCTGCGGTATGCACGACCTCATCACTCTGGGTCAGTATACACACATGCATCCTCTGGGTCATACACACACACCCTACATCACTCTGGCTCACACATCACTCTGGTATACACACACCTACATCACTCTGTTTTTGGTGTACACCATCTATCAGTATACACACACCTCACTCTGGGTCATTATAACACCCTACATCACTCTGGTCAGTATACACACACCTACATCACTCTGGGTCGTATACACACACCCTACATCACTCTAGGTTATACACCTACATCCTCTGGTCAGTACACACACCTACATCACTCTAGGTCAGTATACACACTATCACTGGGTCATTATCACACTCATCACTTGTCATATACTACATCCTCTGCCACCTACATCACTTAGGTCAGTATCACACACCCTACATCACCTTGAGCAAAAACACTTATGCTACAGCTTTGTTGCCTGTGTCTCGTTGTATGTTACTTCTTATGCATGTACAGTATATATTTATGTAATGTAATGTAATGTATGTATGTATGTATGTATGTAGTATATGTAGTGTCATGTATGTATGTATGTATGTATGTATGCATGTATGTAGTATGTATGTTTCTCTCATATGAAAAAAAAACAAGTGAAAAAAATACGTCATATGTGTATGTTGTATTTTGAAATTTAAACTAATTAAAATATTCAGTCACTGCCTTTGTATACAATTATATAGAGAAACACATTAAATCATGGTCTTAATTGTGTGTTCAGAGAGGGAGTTTATTAATTACAATAATTATCTGTATTTGGAGGAAGAACAGGAACAAGAACAAGAAGAACAACAAGAAGAACAAGACGAAGAAGAACAAGAACAAGAACAAGAAGAACAACAAGAAGAACAAGACGAAGAAGAACAAGAACAAGAACAAGAAGAACAACAAGAAGAACAAGAAGACGAAGAAGAACAAGAACAACAAGAAGAACAACAAGAAGAACAAGAAGACAAAGAAGAACAAGAACAAGAACAAGAAGAAAACAGAACAAGAACATTAACAAGAACAAGAAGCAGAACAGGAACAAGAAGAAGAACAAAAACAAGAAGAACAAGAAGACAAAAAAGAAGAACACCAAGAACAAGAAGAAAAATAACAACAACATTTTAGCCACCCCCTACCACCACCACTATTTACATGTTACATCAAAGTAAACACACACACCAGCGCCACACACACCACCACCGCCACACACCACCACCACCACACAACCACCACACCACCAACCACACCACACCACCACACCACCCCAACCCCACCCACACAACCACCACCACCACACCCCACCCACACACCACCACACACACCACCACCACCACACCACCACCGCCACACACCACCACCACCACACACACCACCACCGCCACACACCACACCACCACACACACCACCCACCACCACACACCACACCACCACCACACACACCACCACACACACCACCACCGCCGCCACACCACCACCACACACACCACCACCACACACACACACACCACCACCGCCACACACACCACACACCACACACCACCACCACACACACCACCACCACCACACACACACCACCACACACACCACCACACACCACCACCACCACACACACACACCACCACCGCCGCCACAACCACCACACACACCACCACCGCCACACACCACCACCACACACCACCACCACCACACACACCACCGCCACACACCACCACCACCATCACACACACCACCACACACACCACCACACACCACCACACACACACCCACACCACCACCACCACACCACACACCACCGCCACACACACCACCACACACACACCACACACCACCACCACCACCACACACCACCACCACCACCACACACCACACACCACCACCACACCACCACCACACCACCACCACCACCACCACACACACCACACCACCGCCACCACCACACCACACACACCACCACCCCCCACACACCACCACCACACACCACCACCACCACACACACCACCGCCACACACCACCACCACACACACACACCACCACCGCCGCCACACCACCACCACACACACACCACCACCACACACCACCACCACCCACCACACACACACCACCACCGCCGCCACACCACCACCACACACACCACCACCACACACACCACCACCACCACCACCACCACACCACCGCCACAACCACCACCACACACACCACCACCGCCGCCACACACCACCACCACACACCACCACCACCACACACCACCACCGCCACACACCACCACCACCACACACCACCACCACCACACACACACCACCACACACACCACCACACACCACCACCACCACACACACACACCACCACCACCGCCGCCACAACCACCACCACACACACCACCACCGCCGCCACACACCACCACCACACACCACCACCACACACACCACCGCCGCCACACCACCGCCACACACCACCACCACCACACACACACCACCGCCACACCACCACCACCACCACACACACCACCACACACCACCACACACCACCACACACACCACCACACACCACCACACACACCACCACACACACCACCGCCACACACACCACCACACACACCACCACACACACCACCACCACCACCACACACCACACCACACACACCACCACACCACACACACCACCACCACACACACCACCACCACCATCACACACACCACCACCACCACCACCACACACCACCACCACCACCACCACACACACACACCACCACCGCCACAACCACCACCACCACCACACCCCACCACCGCCACACACCACCACCACACACCACCACCACCACACACACCACCGCCGCCACACACCACCACCACCACACACACCACCACCGCCGCCACACCACCACCACACACACACACACCACCACACACACACCACCACCCACCACACACCACCACCGCCACACACCACCACCCACACACACCACACCACCACACACACACACCACCACCCCACACACACCACCACCACCACACACACACCACAACCACACACACACCACCACCACACACACCACCACCGCCACACACCACCACCGCCACACACCACCACCGTCCACACCACCACCACCAAAATACACACCACCACCACACACACACCACCACCACACACCACCACCACACACCACCACCACCACACACCACCACCACCACCACACACCACCACCAGCCACACACCACCACCACACCACCACCACCAACACACACACCACCACCACACACCCACACACACACCACCACCACCACACACCACCACCACACACACACCACCACACCGCCACACCGCCACCACCGCCACACACCACCACCCGCCACACACCACCACCACCACACACCACCACCACCAATACACCACCACCACACACACACCCGCCACACACACACACACACACCACCACACACACCACCACACACCACCACCACCACACACACCACCACACACACCACCACACACCACACACCACCACCACACACACCACCACACACCACCACCACCACCACCCACACACACCCACCACCGCCACACCACCACACACACACCACCACCGCCGCCACACACCACCACCCACACACCACCACCACCACACACACCCCACACACACCACCACCACCACACACACCACCACCGCCGCCACACCACCACCACACACACACCACCACCACACACACACCACCACCACCACACACACACACCACCACCGCCACACCACCACACACACCACCACCACACACACCACCACCACACACACACACACCCACCACCGCCACACACACACCACCACACACACCACAACCACACACACACCACCACCACACACACCACCACCACACACACACCACCACCACCACCACACACCACCACCGCCACACACCACCACCGCCTCATACCACCACCACCAAAATACACACCCACCACCACACACACCACACCACACACACCACCACCGCCACACCGCCACACCACCACCGCCACACACCACCACCGCCGCCACACCGCAACCACCGCCACACACCACCACCGCCACACACCACCACCACCGCCACACACCACCACCCACCACACACCACCACCACCAAAATCACACCACCACCACACACACACACCGCCACACACACCACCACCACACACACCCCACCACCACACACACCCACCACCACACACACCACCACCACACACACCACCACCACCACGCACACCACCACCACCACCACCACACACACCACACCACCACACACACCACCACCACCACCACGCACACACCACCACCACCACCACCACACCACACACACCACCACCACACACACCACCACCACGCAAACCACCACCACCGCCACACACCACCACCGCCACACACCACCACCGTCTCATACCAACACCACCACCACCACACACACCACACCACCACCACACCACCACCAACACCACACACACACCACCACCACACACACACCACCACCACCACACACACACCACCACCACACACACCACCACCACCACCACCACACACCACCACCACCACACACACACCACCACCCCCACACACACCACCACCACGCAAACCACCACCACCGCCTCACACACCACCACCACCACACACCACCACCGCCACACCACCACCGCCACACACCACCACCGTCCATACCAACACCACCACCAAACACACACCACCACCACCACACACCACCACCGCCACACACCACCACCGCCACACCACCACCGCCACACACCACCACCGCCACACACCACCACGCCACACACACCACGCCTCACACACACCACCACACACACACCACCATCACCACACACCACCACCGCCTCACACACCACCACCGCCTCACACCAGACCAAGATAACACAGAGAAAAGTAATTTACTCCTTAGTATAAACAAAACGGATGGCCAACACGTTAATTTGTATGCATCAGGAGTCATTCACAGAACACCCCGAGATATGGGAGTTAAGTACTGCTGTGACTATCTGGGGAGTGGGGAGAAGGGGAGAAGGGGGTGAGGATGGGGGGTAAGGTGGGAGGTGGTTAGGGAGGTGAGGGATGGAGGACAAGTGAAGAGGAAGGCGGTAGGGAAGGAGAGGTGGTTAGAAATGAAGAGGAGATGAGGGGTGGGGAGGAGAGGAGAGGGGAGGAAAAGGGGTGGGTAAATGGGGGGAGGAAGAGGAGGTTGGAGGGAAGGAAAGTCGTAGTTATGCTTATTTGCTTCCAGGGAGTACTTGTGTGTGTGTGTGTGTGTGTGTGTGTGTGTGTGTGTGTGTGTGTGTGTGTACAATTCACCTGTACATTTACGCTTCTTTCGTAAAATAAATTCCAGAAAAAATATAAATGGAATCAACTACAACAACAACAACCCACGAACTAAAATAATCATAATACTCCTAATTCTTCCAGATGAAACCACACACACACAAACACACACACACACACACACAGGAAGTGACCTTAAGGATTACACCAATTGGCTGGGTATTACTTCTTGTTAAGCTGAGCGACGGAGATACACCTAACCAACCTAACCTAACCTAACGATACTTTGAGAGAGGGGGGGGGGGAGAGAGAGACCCTATTGAAACCTTGCAACCTACTGCAACAGGGACAGTAGCAGTAGTAGTAGTAGTAGTAGTAGGGTCAATTTCATTCCCAAATTAGTGAAACACCTTCACCTAACCCCAGCAGAAAGATCACTCCTTGCACTACCACCGAGACTGGGAGGAATGGGATTGACCAATCCAGAGGAGATTGCTGCCACCAAACATCAAAGCTCAGTTAAGCTCACGGCAGCCCTCACTGACCACATGATAGCTCAAAGCACAACAGAGGAGGTGGATACCAGCAAAGTAAACAAGATTCGAAGGTCTATTACGACAGAACTACAGCACGACCAAAGTGATAAGTTGCAGCAACTGATGCTGCAAGTACCAGAGAATTTGAAGAAAAAAAGTAGCTATAGCGCAGGAGGTGGGCGCCTCGAACTGGTTAACTACGTTACCGATAAGGGCAAAAGGTTTCAGTCTTAACAAACAAGAATTTACAGATGCCAATGCTCTAAGGTACGGTAGGCCAGTAGGTTTGCCCTCCCAATGCGTGTGTGGCTCTTACTATGACGCCGATCACGACATGGTGTACGAAAGGGGACTTCATATGCATGAGGCACGACGAAGTAAGGGATCTCACAGCAAATATGTTGAAGGAAATCTGCCGTGATGTCATGGTAGAACCGACCCTCCTTCCATTGGACGGTGAGATTTTTCAACATAGAACACATCCAACGAAGCCTGTGTTGACGTCAGTGCTCGAGGATTCTGGACGCAGGGACAGGAGCTTTCTTCGACATCAGGATTTTATCCCATGGCCACATGTCACCGTAACCTAGCTCTCGATGCTGCACACAGGAGGAACGAGAACGACAAGTAAAGGGCATATGGGGAGAGAATTCAGAACGTTGGTCAAGGCAGCTTCACTCCTCTAGTTTTCACAACCTCTGGTGGATGGGACCAAATGCAAGTTGCTTCCACGCCAGACTCTCGGAGGTGATCTCCGAACAGAAGCAGCAGCCCAGAAGTTATGTTACAGCCTGGATGAGATGTCGACTGTCCTTCTCTCTCCTTCCGGTCGGCTTTGCTCGCCTCAGGGGAACGAGAGCTTCGGCCCCAATGCCGACAACAGCATATATCTGCGGCTGAAGTAACTCAACACAGCTAGGAAAGCTAATTATGTATTAGGATATTTAATATTAAGGTAATAAAATGGCGGTGAAGGTGTAGCTATTGGGGAGGCTGGAGGCCATGTTCTAAAAAAAAGTAGTAGTAGTAGTAGTAGTGGTGGTGTTAGTGGTCAGGGATGTTCTAAATCATCACTTATGGCAGCGTTGAAGGACGTGATGTGAATGGTATAAATATTTAAGAGATATAATTATACTCGTAGCAACCCATCCAACCACGGCGGTTGAGGAACTTGACACAGAAGCATCGTTTTTAGTTTACTCTGAGTGTTTACTACATCGAGTCCCCCAGGTAAAGAATTCAGGTACAACCAAATTTCCAGTTGGACGATTTGGTGAGGCAGGAACTGTTTCCGTTTGATGTCTGGTAGTTGTTGTCCCATGACTCACATGACTGAACACACACACACACACACACACACACACACACACACACACACACACACACACACACACACATTGGTCAGTTGGTAAAGTCCTCGCTGGCTACATGAGTGTCCTTAGGTTCGAATCCAACAGAGAGGAAAAAATATTTGAATCTATATTAATATTTCCTGATTAAAATAATTCTTCTAGGTGTATATATAATTCCCCTATAATTAGTAAATGAATTATACACCTGATGCTCTCTCTCTCATCTTATCAAGTCACTATAATCATCATCATCATCATCATCATCCTACTATCATCACTGTCACTATTCATTATATTTCATAATTTTTGTCATCATATTCTTCATTATCATCATCACTACCACCACTATCATCATCATCATCATCATCATCATCATCATCATCATCATCTTCACCATCATCATCACCTAAGAGCCTTTAATACCACTGAGCACTATAGACAAAATGATCCTTAACGACAGAAAGACAGGCACACAGACAGACAGATATAGAAAAATATGGACAGACAGAGACAGACAGACAGACAGACAGACAGACATACCTTTTAGTACGATGATAAACCCTCACTTAAAGTTATATATTTTCACTATTTCTTAAAACTTTTCTTCAACCAAGACTTTCTTCATCTCCTGCTGAAAGACTTCCTTCATCCCTCATGCTGAAGGACTTCCTTCATCCCTCCTGCTGAAAGACTTCCTTCATCCCTCATGCTGAAGGACTTCCTTCATCCCTCCTGCTGAAAGAATTCCTTCACCTCCTGCTAAAAAACTTCCTTCACCTCCTGCTGAAAAACTTCCTTTACCTCCTGCTGAAAGACTTCCTTCATCCCTCCGGCTGAAAGACTTCCTCCACCTCCTGCTGAAAGATTTCCTTCATCCCTCCTGCTGAAAGACTTCCTTCACCCCCTGCTGAAAATTTCCTTCACCTCCTGCTGAAAGACTTCCTTCGCCTCCTGCTCTGCTCACCCTCCTGCTGATCAATAACAA
This sequence comes from Homarus americanus, assembly GCF_018991925.1. Taxonomy (NCBI): domain Eukaryota; kingdom Metazoa; phylum Arthropoda; class Malacostraca; order Decapoda; family Nephropidae; genus Homarus; species Homarus americanus. The sequence continues at coordinate 13,373 of NW_024755232.1, forward strand.
ACAGGAGAGGTCTCACGTCACCCCCTTGTCCTACGCCCACCACCACGACTTCTAATGACAGGACAAAGCCTCACCTCCTCAGCCCCACTTCTCTCGCCCTCGCCCACCTTATAACTTTAAATGTCTTACACACAATTATAATGAAGCATTGTTTCTATGTTCAAAGTTTAATTTCGTAATATTCGTCAATCTGGAAACTGCCACAACACTTTCCCGCTCTGGTTATCACGTGAGCCCGCCCTTGCGTTGAACCATGAGTAGTAGACACAGGCTTAACAATTTGCCGCCAGCTTTCGTAATAGACACAGACACACGGGAGGACACAGCAAACGGTAAGAATAACAAGTCATTACAGTAATACACAAGACCTGAATAAATCACGTCGTTCCAATTACAGTGGCGTGAGGCATATCAACACCGAACACCATCCTCACACAATGATCCTAAGAAGATTGTCGCCACCACGAGCTGTAGGAATAATTGGAGGAAAAACCAAACAAATGAGCTTCAGAACATCATACCTCCAGACGTCAGCTTTGTGAGGTAAAGTCTTGGGGAAATACTGAGAGAGAGACGCGGACTATATACAGAGCGTTCTTTATGAGGTCTGATGAATGGATGGAAACTAACTCAAAACTGACATAAACATCCAGCGAAATAAATAATAACTTAACTTTGAAAAAAAATATCTCGGACATAATAATTTATATATTCTACATCATATCTTGATGTGATGTTATATTTTACATTTAGTTCACCAGTTCCTCGATGTTTTTATTGTTTGTTGTTGTTATTGTTGCTGTGTTCTTGCTGTTCTGTTGTTGTTATTGTTGCTGTGTTCTTGCTGTTCTGTTGTTGTTATTGTTGCTGTTTGTTTTTGGTGTTGTTGTTACTGCATCAACCCACACTGAACTACAACTATCAACAATTACAAAAGAGTCAAATTAATACATCCATCCCAACTCGCCATCACCACCCTGGCCTCGGTAGTGTGACAGAGAACCAAACATCACTTCCTTACATCTGTCTGGAGACCTCGCGCGTCAACAACATCACTATAGGTCCTGAGGTATTTTCGTGTACTGAATGTTATGTTAGTGTCTCTCTGTATATCTGAATATATATTGTGTTTATCGGTGTTATTTTGTGTAATATGTGTGTGTGTGTGTCGAGAGAGAGATCACGCCACACCATGACAAACTCAGTAAACATGAGCTCTGTCATCCTTATCTTTCTTGTTATCAGACAACTACGAGCGTTATATCTACATCATTTCATTGTCACATATTAAACATAAGAAACATTTTCAATCTACCTACCAATCGTATTTAGTTTATATAACATACAACACTACCAAGTAACATCCTGGATATATGCAACATTTCAATTAAATCTGAAATGTATCAATGACTTTCTGGGTAAAATGAAACTGCAGTCTTACTTGGTATATATGAATAATGCCAAGCAATAGTTTTTGGATATACTTGCAATAATTATAAAAAGTTACAAGCATCATTTTTAAATATACATTGCAGTTGTATTGAGTATATAATGTTGCTTTTAGTTATATCAAACACGTTCAATATTCTCAACATTGCAGCTATGCGCAGAATATAACAATTGCAATATGTCTGTCATATTTATTACCTCTCATTGTATACCGTGTTTACTCATCTAGGATACAGTTTTAGACCCATTGTTTTAAGTGCAGTAATACATTATAACATTAACAAATAGAGAATATAACAAGTTAAATACGTGTTTATTCTTATTAGTTTTTAAAGCACAATAATACATTTCAACATTAACTGGTCTACTGTACTGTATGTATTGTATTAACCTAACCTAACTTAACCTTCTTCCATCCCTCTACCCCCATAACCCGTCCCTGTCATCCCTAACCTAACTTAACCCCTTACACTAACCTAACCTCAACACATTAATTTAATCTTATCACTCTAACGTTATCCTGACCTAACCTAACCAAACCTAACCTAACCAAATTTAGCCTAACCCAAAATGACTTAACCTAACCTAACCCTCCAGGTGAAATATGGTGACGGGGTAATCTTCGGGCGATCCAACTTTAAAACACATCAAATCATGAGGTTCCAGACACAACTTTGCCTCACACAAATATCCTCGGACACGAAGCACGACACTTGTGGGGCTGAGTGTGAACTGTGGGTATACTGTAGGAGCCAGAGTGAGTATGAGACTGGCCAGAGACACTACCCTAACACCCCAGAGAGTCACCCTACCCTACACCCGTGTCACCCTACCTAGATTATAAGGAAAATCAAAATACCACTTAAATGGATGTCATGAATTATGTGAGAAGTATCTGGTAATTTTTCCAGCATAATCTCAATATTTCTTCTTCCGAATTTCACCTTTAATTAATATAAAACCACCTTCGATTGTCATGAAACTTGGATATAATCATTATACGGGTACATAACATATATTAAAATTAAGAATATCAATAAAGAAATACACAATGAGCGATATCCCCCCCCCCCTTAAATCACCTTTACGGACGACCTGAGCCTGACCGACTTACACTGCAACATGTCATAATCCAGATGACAGTAAATGTTGTATAATAATTTGTATATAACTGTACAGTAAATATCAGGAGCCACTAAGAGTCTTCAGGCTGTGTATGTTTCTCACTAACAATATCAACACACCCTGGAGAGCCCCCATGCTACACCCCCTGAGGCACATCCCACCCTACACCCCAGACACATACCCTACCCAAGTTACCTGCCCATCTAGTTAACGACCAGGTGTTCACATATACATACACGTGACTGAAATATTAACGAGAAGTGACTTACCTGTGAATATGTCGGCCTCGATAAACAGATGGCTCCTTATAGCAGCCTATATGGATGTGGTCTACTGCGGGCGGAATTAGGTTAGGCCAGGTGGCGCCCTCATCAGCTGCAATTAGTGATAGGGTTTTGTATATATCCATTATCAATTAACTTATCTATATTTGTTTAAGGATGCAAATGTTATTTTAATTAATAACAATAATAATAATCATCCCACTACCCAAACAGCAGCGCAGTAAGTGGATACACCCACCATACCACCCACCCACACCATACCACCCACCCCCACCATACCACCCACCCCCACCCACTCCCCACCCCCACCATACCACCCACCCACATCATACCACCCACCCCCACCCCTCCACCCCTCCACATGTACCTCGCCAGATTATCAAGGAAGATGCGACAAAAATTTACAGTATCAGCTCCCTTGACCCGCCTAATGAACAGACACTACCGGAACGTTCATGTATGCAAATGACTGGCCCGAAGGCTTTAATAATCAACTGGGTAAGCAATGAGATGACTAGGAATGACTGTTTCACCCTCAACTTTGGTACTTTGAGACTGTAATGTTGACTGTAGCTAGACCACCAGTACACACACACTTGCTAATTCATGTTTTCTTATAGTCATGAAGGTTCTGTCTCTGTTTAATGGTCTAGAGTTTACACGAGAGTTAAAAAATGATGTTTTGTTTGTTCAACTAGTGTTCGACAGACAGAGAGAGAGAGTTAAATATCCATAAATATACCTTCTCCCTGCCCCTCATACACACACACACACACACACACTACTACTTTGCTATTACTTTGGAATCGAGTATGACGATAATCCAGCTATGATACAATGATATGAGTTATTAAAGATATCACCTTCATTGGTGAGTTTTGAGGTGACTAAAGTGGCCGATACGGGACCGGCAGGGTCGATCACTGAAGTTGCACGTGTGAGGGGGCTGCATCTAGTGCGGGAGGGGGTCGATTTGGCACTTTCAGGTTTGTCTTAAGACTATCCTTATACCTCTTCAGTTGCCTGCCAGCATTACGTTTACTATTCGTTAAGTGACTGTAAAGTAGCTGCTTTGGTAGTCTACTGTCGTCCATGAGGGTACATGGCCAGTCCAGCGTAGTTGTTCATGGATAATGGTAGCCTCGATGCTCCTACAGTTGTTGTCAGCAAGAATACTGGCATTTGTTCCATTGTCTTCCCAGTGAACTCGAAGGATGGAACGTAGAATACCTGGTGAAAGTTTTCAAGTGCCTTGAGGTGCCTCCTATATGTGACCCATGTCTGCCATATAGCAGGGTGGGGAGGACCACTGCTGATATAGTGTAACTATGTAGATAATTTCAGCCCCTACAGCTGAAGACACGGTTTCAAAGTTCGCCAGGTTGGGATGCACTTCTGATCCGATGTTGAATCTCTTCATCGATGTCTGCGGTGGTGGACAGGTGAGAGCGAGATACTGAAAGTGGGTAACATTAGAGTGGGTAGTACCGTTAAGCTGGATGGATGGTGGAGGTATGTCTGAAGCAGGGGCAGGCTGAAACAGAATATGAGTCTTACGTACATTCACCTCAAGGCCGAAATGTGCATACGCATCTATGTAGGTGTTCAGGATCTCCTGTAGGTCGCCTTCAGTGTGAGCGACAAGGGTGAGGTCGTCTGCATACTGATGTTCAGTAATGGAAGCTGCCGACACCGTTGTTCCAGCCTGGAGTCGTCTTATGTTGAAAAGATCCTTCACCCGTTACTGGATGTCCACCCCGCCGGCTAAATTGGCACTGGCATGAGTAAGGAAGGCAGCCAAGAAAATGGAAAAGAGAGTTGGTGCCAGTACACACCCTTGTTTAACCCCTGTTTGCATGGGGAAGAACTCAGACTGGGTGCCATTGTGCAGGACATCACCGTTCATGTCATCGTGGAGTTGCCTCACAATGGCGATGAATTTTGTGGCAGCCAAAACGGCTGAGGGTCCACCAGAGGGCTTCCCTGTTCACCGAGTCGAAGGCCTTGGTTAGGTCGATGAAAGCTGTGTACAGGTCACGTCGCTGTTCTCTGCAGTTTTCCTGTATCTGGCGGGCAGCAAAGATCATGTCAGTGGTGCCACGTGATGGTCTAAAGCCACATTGAGATTCTGGGAGGAAGTTTTCCCCTAGGAAGAAGTCTGTTTAGGAGGACTCGGGAATAATCTTGCCAACTACGGACAGCAGCGAGATCCACGGTAGTTGCCACAGTCTGACCGGTCTCCCTTGTTCTTATAAATATTGACGATGGAAGCGTTTTAAGAGCTTGGGGGATTTCCTCCTTTTCCCATATATTCTCCAGAGAGAGTGGGGACGGCTGGTAACCAGAGGTCCTCCTGCTTTATACACCTCGGCTGGGATTCCATCAGGTCCTGAGGCTTTGATATTTTTCATCTGTTTGATGGCAGTAGATACCTCATCCAGGGATAGAGGACACACACACACACACACACACACACACACACACACACACACACACACACACACACACACAAGACATAGACACAGGCACACGGAAGAAAATTACACACCTCCACCTTCATCACTGAGATTACTGCCTTCCTCGCCCCCCTCTCCTTCACCAACCACTCATTAGCATCCACCACCTGCCACCACCAGCTACCACCACCTACTACTACAACCACCACCACCCTCCAACTTTTGTCACTTACCACCACCTACCACCAGCCACTACCACCACCACTACCGCACACCACCCTTCAACCCTCCTTCCACACCACCACCACCATCACCATCTACCACTACCTACCACCATTAGCTCCTACCATCACCCACCACAACCATCACCTACTGCCACTTCCTACAACCTACCAACCACAACTAACTACCCACTCCTTCACCCACCACCATCGCTCCCTACCACCATCCAGTTTCAATTATAGCGTCTGTACCGTTTGTCTGTCAGTGTCACATGACTAGTAATTTCCTCATCTATTAGATTACTTTCCTAATGTATATTAATGTGTGTATATATATATATGCATACAATACACATATAGTTATTATATGATAATGAGGGAGAGAGGGGGAGATTAGTAGGTAGAGTGGGAGGTTATGGGTAAATTTAGTAGGTAGAGTGGGGAGGTTATTAGGTAGAGTGGGGAGGTTATTGGAATTGGGGAGGTTATGGGTAGAGTGGGGAGTATTGGATGGAGTAGGAGTGGGAGGTTATTAGGGAGAGGTGGGGAGGTTGTTAGGTTGAGTGGGGAGGTTATTGGGTTGAAGTGGGGGAGGTTATTAGGTAAGTGGGGAGGTTGTTGGGTAGAGTGGGGGGAGTTTATTAGGTAGAGTGGGGTTTATTTGGGTAGAGTGGGAGGTTATTGGTGTAGTAGGTAGGTGGGGAGTTATTGGTGTGGGGTTATTAGGTGAGTGGGAGGTTTGGGTAGAGTGGGGAGGTTATTAGGTAGAGTGGGGAGGTTTTGGTGGGTGGGAGGTTGTTGGGTGAGTGGGGGGGTAAGTGGGAGGTTGTGGTTTGGTGGGTATGGTGGTGGGGTTTGGGTGGTGGGGGTGTTGGGGGTGGGGAGGTGTGGGAGGTGGGAGGTTATTGGGTAGAGTGGAGGTTATTAGGTAGGTGGGGGAGTTTATTGGTGGGGGAGGACATTAGGTGAAGTGGGGAGGTTATTAGGATGGGGAGGTTATTAGGGAGAGGGGTGGACATGAATGGGCTCTATATACGATCTGTTTTTCTTTGTTATGCTATTTAGAAGTCTCTCTCTCTCTCTCTCTCTCTCTCTCTCTCTCTCTCTCTCTCTCTCTCTCTCTCTCTCTCTCTCTCTCTCTCGATGGAACACTTTAACACCTAACTTACATAACAGTCACAACTACTCACATACATCACCATACACCAAACCATTTATTCCCCGTCATACATTATACATATATATAATACACACACCGTTCCCCCCCCCTTCCCCGGATGTCACCTGTCAAGCGCCCAGGTAATAAATTAAGCATTAATCACAAAAATCACTTGTTAAATAGTCAGGTGTAGCGATGTATTTCCTTGTGGTTATTATCTATTAATAACCTAACTCACTGGAGGCTTTGGTGCTAATGATGTGATGTGTAATGCAGTATGATGTGATTTTTGCCCTGACACGAAACTTAACATTGCATAAGGTGGATTTAAAGGAGGGTGGATTAATGTGGTGGACGAGTGGATGCAACACTCGGTTTCTGTCCTAAAGTTCACTGGTTCGATCCCATAGCATTTACAGTCCATCCAGTGGTAAATGAGTAACAAACTTTACAATATTAGACGGAATTAAAGAAGTGAAGTATTACATAAGAGAGATAGAGTAAAATGACACTACTAAAGAAGTTAATTTTATGTAAGTAAAGTCTTATGTAAGTTAGATCTTAAGTAAGTTGGGTCTTAAGTAAGTTGGGTCTTAAGTAAGTTAGGTCTTAAGTAAGTGAGGTCTACTTAAGTAAGTTGGGTCTTAAGTAAGTTGGGTCTTAAGTAAGTGAAGTCTTAAGTAAGTGAGGTCTGAAGTAAGTTGGGTCTTAAGTAAGTTAGGTCTTAAGTAAGTGAGTTTAAGTAAGCATGGTCTAGATAGTAACCTGACTACAATGACCCACCTCGATGTACCTCAAGGCTCCTTAAGTTAAAGTTCCCTTTAAAGTGGAAAGAAAGTGTATCTAATTGACCTCCTATGTTAAGAAAAGTGTATCTAACTGACTCTCTATGTTAAGAAAAGTGTATCTAACTGACTCACTAGGGTATCTAACTAATGGTATCTGACTCACTAATGGTATCTAATTCACTAATGGTATCTAAACAACTCACTATGTTATCTGACTCACAACTGTATCTAACTGACTCACAACGGATACAAGGGTAGCATCTGACTCAACAACTCAAGATAAGACAAAGATGGCGACTAAATTGCCCTGAAACCATACCTTAATTAGACGTGTTCTGTTAACCTCGAGTCAGGGTAAAAATAAGTTCCCTTCACCCTGACCCCAGTAGAGATAGTTGGGAGCGTTGTCGTTGGGGGGGTGTAAGGGAGGGAGGAAGGGAGTAGGGAAGGGGTAAGAGGAAGGGGTAAGAGGAGAGGGGTAAGAGAAGGAGGAGGAAGAGAAGGGGGATATGGAAGTCAAAGAAGGCGGTGGTGAAAGGGAGAGGGAAAAAGAGGATTAATGAGAGGTGAGGGGATAGGAAAAGGAAGAGGTATAAGAGGGGAAAAGACGAATGGAGGAGGAAGAAATATGGAAAAATGGGATAGAATAAAGAAGGAAATGTGTGAAAAGGAGTTAGAGGTGAAGGAGAAAGGGCGATGGTGGTGGTGATACACATGGAGGGTGGTGGTGGTGATACATGGAGAATTGGTGGTGGTGATACATGGAGGGTGGTGGTGGTGATAAGGAGGGTGGTGGTGGTGATATGGAGGTGGCGGTGGTGATACATGGAGGGTGGTGGTGGTGATACATGGAGGGGTGGAGGTGGTGATACATGGAGGTGCACAGTAGTGTTAGTAGTCTCTCTCTCTCTCTCTCTCTCTCTCTCTCTCTTTTCTCTCCAGATGAGGTGCAGTACCCTGTTGGGTTAAATATTAGGTGGTTTCTCTTACTGATACTCTAACATCCTTGGAGGAAGGGGGATGAGGTAAGGAGGGAGGAAGGGAAGAGAGAGAAGGGGAAGGGAGGAAGGGGAAGGGAGGGAATACATTATAATTTAGACAGAAAAAACTCCGTAAATGACATATTGCTCGGTTCGCCATGTTGTTGGTAGAGGGCGCCAATACCTGTCATATATAGTGAACTTCGTAAACACTTTAACAGCTTGATAACAATTCATAGCAGTTCCTTTACGTTAGATTTTCCTTCATTGCTGTGAGGTCATGATCAGTGCTGTAACGCTGGCTGTGAGGTCATGATCAGTGCTGTAACGCTGGCTGTGAGGTCATGATGAGTGCTGTAACGCCTGGCTGTGAGGTCATGATCAGTGCTGTAACGCTGGCTGTGAGGTCATGATCAGTGCTGTAACGCTAGCTGTGAGGTCATGATGAGTGCCGTAACGCTGGCTGTGAGGTCATGATGAGTGCTGTAACGCTGGCTGTGAGGTCATGATCAGTGCTGTAACGCTGGCTGTGAGGTCATGATCGTGCTGTAACGCTGGCTGTGAGGTCATGATCAGTGCTGTAACGCTGGCTGTAGGTCATGATCAGTGCTGTAACGCTGGCTGTGAGGTCATGATGAGTGCTGTAACGCTGGCTGTAGGTCATGATGAGTGCTGTAACGCTGGCTGGTCATGATCAGTGCTGTAACGCTGGCTGTGAGGTCATGATGAGTGCTGTAACGCTGGCTGTGAGGTCGTGATGAGTGCTGTAACGCTGGCTGTAGGTCATGATGAGTGCTGTAACGCTGGCTGTGAGGTCATGATGAGTGCTGTAACGCTGGCTGTAAGGTCATGATGTGCTGTAACGCTGGCTAAGGTCATGATCAGTGCTGTAACGCTGGCTGTGGGTCACGATCAGTGCTGTAACGCTGGCTGTGAGGTCATGATCAGTGCTGTAACGCTAGCTGTGAGGTCATGATCAGTGCTGTAACGCTGGCTGTGAGGTCTGATCGTGCTTAACGGCTGTAAGGTCATGATCAGTGCTGTAACGCTGGCTGTGAGGTCATGATCAGTGCTGTAACGCTGGCTGTGAGGTCATGATCAGTGCTGTAACGCTGGCTGTGAGGTCATGATCAGTGCTGTAACGCTGGCTGTGAGGTCATGATCAGTGCTGTAACGCTGGCTGTGAGGTCATGATCAGTGCTGTAACGCTGGCTGTGAGGTCATGATCAATGCTGTAACGCTGGCTGTGAGGTCATGATTAGTGCCGTAACGCTGGCTGTGAGGTCGGATCAGTGCTGCAACGCGCTGGCTGTGAGGGTCGTGATCAGTGCTGTAACGCTGGCTGTAGGTCATGACTGCGCTGTAACGCGTGGCTGTGAGGTCATGATCAGTGCTGTAACGCTGGCTGGGGGGGGGTGTTGGTGAGGTGGAGATCAGTGCTGTTGGTGGTGGGTGTAACGCTGGCTGTGAGGTCGTGATCAGTGCTGCAACGCTGGCTGTGAGGTCATGATCAGTGCTGTAACGCTGGTCTGAGGTCATGATCAGTGCTGTAACGCTGGCTGTTAGGTCATGATCAGTGCTGTAACGCTGGCTGTGAGGCCGATCAATGCTGAACGCTAGCTGTGAGGTCTGGGTGGGGCGATCAATGCTGTAACGCTGGCTGTGAGGTCGATCAGCGCTGTAACGCTGGCTGTGAGTGTCGCGCTGTAACGCTGGCTGTGAGGGTCGGCTGGGTTGATCAGTGCTGTAACGCTGCTGTGAGGTCATGATCGCGCTGTACGCTGGCTGTGAGGTCATGATCAATGCTGTAACGCTGGCTGTGAGGTCATGATCATTGCTGTAACGCTGCTGTGAGGCCGCGACTGGTGCTGTAACGCTGGCTGTGAGGTCATGATCAGTGCGCAACGCCGGCGTGAGGCCGATCAGTGCTGTAACGCCAGCTGTGAGTCATGATCAGTGCTGTAACGCTGGCTGTGAGGTCATGATCAGTGCTGTAACGCTGGCTGTGAGGTCATGATCAATGCTGTAACGCTAGCTGGTGAGGTCATGATCAATGCTGTAACGCTGGCTGTGAGGTCGATCAGTGCTGTAACGCTGGCTGTGAGGTCGATCAATGCTGTAACGCTTAGCTGTGAGGTCATGATCAGTGCTGTAACGCTGGCTGTGAGGTCATGATCAATGCTGTAACGCTGGCTGTGAGGTCATGATCAATGCTGTAACGCTGGCTGTGAGGTCATGATCAATGCTGTAACGCTGGGCTGTGAGGTCGCGATACGCTAACGCTGGCTGTGAGGTCATGATTGCGCTGTAACGCTGGCTGTGAGGTCATGATCACGCTGTAACGCTAGCTGTGAGGTCAGCGATCAATGCTGTAACGCTGGCTGTGAGGTCATGATCAAAGCAGTAACGCTGGCTGTGAGGTCATGATCACGCGTAACGCTGGTTGTGGTCATGATTAATGCTGTAACGCTGGCTGAGGTCATGATCAGTGCCAATGGCTGTGAGGGGTCATGATCAGTGCTGTAACGCTGGCTGTTAGATGATCAGTGCTGTACGCTGGAAGGAGGCCGTGATCGTGCGCTGTAACGCTGGCTGCAGGTCATGATCAGTGCTGTAACGCTGGCTGTGAGGTCATGATCAGGCGCTGTAACGCTGGCTGAGAGGTCATGATCAGTGCTGTAACGCTAGCTGTGGAGTCAGCGATCAGTGCTAACGCTAGCTGTAACGCTGGCTGTGAGGTCACGATCAGTGCTGTAACGCTGGCTGTGAGGTCATGATCAATGCTGTAACGCTGGCTGTGAGGTCATGATCAGTGCTGTAACGCTAGCTGTGAGGTCATGATCAGTGCTGTAACGCTAGCTGTGAGGTCATGATCAATGCTGTACCGCTGGCTGTGAGGTCATGATCAGTGCTGTGCTCCAGGCTGGTCGTAGGGTTGGCGGGTCCTTATCTAGAATTACAACGGTAAGGAGGAACAATTACCTGGGGTTTAAGTTGTCCACTCTGCCTGGCGAAGACCTAGGTCACCCCTCCCCCTGGTCTTCGGTCATTCCTCCCCAGCCTGGTCTCCGGTCCCCCCATTTCTCTTGGATCTTTCCTTAATACACTTTAATTACATCGGCACTTCTATACCTGGTGTGGTCACTAACTCACTTGTTCATTAACCAATTTACTATTCACTAACTAACATTACTGCACACTTAATGAGAGAGGGCGTCACCAAACACGTTATCAGAGTTGTGTGTGTGTGTGTGTGTGTGTGTGTGTGTGTGTGTAAATATAGTGGTCAGAGTCTTATAAAAAACGTAAACAGACCTGGCTGGCCACTCAGAGAGGTAACAGAACAGATAAATACATTAATAAATCCGACTGTAACAATGTCATGAGTGTTTCCCACCTGAGGATTCGAGCCAATGGCAAGGACCTGTGACAGTGAATGCCTTAGACCTTGAACCAATAAGAAAACCTGTAAGACGTGACGTTATGAAGAGGTGGCCGCCACGTCCCTCAGCTCTCTTTGCGACCGACGCAGTTTGAAAAAGTCTAGTCGGGTTTTGGACAGAGGTAAGTGTGGGCGTGTGGGTGTCATCTCCTCACATGGCGGGGTATAATGTGAGAACTATACCTTTTAGGTTTATTCATGTGATCCCTGGTTAGCTAGCAAGGAAGATAGGTCTTTGTTTAGAAGAGAAACTGTTCATTTTGAGTAGCGTCATTAATAAACGAAGAACCGTAATGATTACATGTCAATCCCCTTGTATTGACTAAAACATTATCATGCATGTCTTTGATATTATGCAGTAATACAGTGAATTATAACCTAACCTAACGCCCGGTATCCCAGTTATCACCAGTTACATCATTATTCCCCAGTTATTCTCTGTCCCTCCCTCTCTCTGCTCATATCACCTTACACTCTACTGTAGACCTCACCATACCCACATTCCTTAACAAACCCTCAGCCTCCACCCCTGACCTTCCTCACCTCACAAGTATAACAAACACAGAAGAAAGGAGAATTAGATAATAAAGAGTAAAGGTAACTAAAAGAATTATAATAAGTAAAAGAAAAGTAAAACTATCTATACAAAATTGTGATGAAAAGATATGACACAATGGACGAAGGATTTTGATAACCCTCCCGAGACAACAGGAGTCACAGTGTTCATTGTGAAATTCATCGATCACCCTGAGTACAGATAGTTTTTTGGGGTGACTGTACCAGGTAAGTTCCTCTGGGTGAAGGGATTAAGGTGGCACCGATACATGTATTCTCTGACCAGTGTTCACTACGTACAGGTATGGAACACTCTTGCTGGCGAGACACTGACCTATTGGGCACTAAGTAGCTCCTAAGACACTGACCTATTGGGCACTAAGTAGCCCCTGAGACACTGACCTATTGGGCACTAAGTAGCTCCTGAGACACTGACCTATTGGGCACTAAGTAGCTCCTGAGACACTGACCTATGCACACATTACACAGTACCTATTGGTAATTCCCTAAGCCCTTAACGTACGGGGTCTCTCTGTGTGTAATAAAATCACCTGGCACTAACCAAACCAGACCAAACCAGGCCTAAGCAAACCTAACCTAACCAAACCTAACCTAACCTAATCAAACTAAACCTAACCTAACCTAACATTCTAAAATATTAAATGTGATGTCCCCGGAGTGAAGGGTTCAGTGAAGGTAGTGTACAGTATGAGATTTTTTTTAAACAAAATAATCTAAATATATTATAATTAACTTGTGTTAAGACCAAAGACCTGAAGTATTAAATCCACAAAAATAACAACGATAATAATAATAATAATAATAATAATAATAATAATAATAATAATAATAATAATAATAATAATAATAATAATAATAATAACAATAACAGCAATATAATCAAAGCTATAATGACAACAACGACAATAACAACAACAACACCAATAACAACAACAACACCACCAACAATAACACCACCAACAATAACACCACCAACAATAACACCACTAACAATAACAACAACAACAACAATAACAACAACAACACGCTCATCAAAACATCAACAAGTTTGCCGTCTCTCAAAACATCGTATTTCCAAGATTCTCAAAGTTTCAATTTTCTTGTTGCATATTTTCGACTCAGATCAGATACAAAAAAGTTACAGACGAGAAAGATTTTGAAAAATATTTACAGGAGTCTTGTTTGGCACCTTGATGAAGACTTAAGAGGCTAGGTGTCCCCCTCTCATCCAGCTTCCCCTCCCCTCCTCTCCAGCTTCCCCTCCCCCCTTCCCTTTCCCACTCCAACGTCTGCCACACAAAGGGAGGCATTTTTTTTACTCGTGTTTCTAATGAGATTTATTTTGTATACGTGTCCCTCAGGGCTACACCGGCTTCTGACAATCTTCTTATGTCTCAAGTATAACATTCGTCTTGGCTTCATTTGTGGCCTGATTCTTGAAGCTCCCGGCACCACCTCGCTATTTACGGCTGTGTCACGCACCAACAGGAAATAATATGATATGTGGCTCTGATATATTTGTTTTTACCCCACATAATGAAAATAATCTCGTATAATAATTCATATATCATACACACGGGAGAGATAAGAGGTAAGGAGACATAAGGAGACTTTACAGTACAGGTAAGTCTCTCAGATCATTATACTACAGTACCTGGGCCCAGACGAACTGTTGCTACTAGAACGGTAAACCCAACGCTTAGTGAAGTCATGATGAAGTTGAGAAATATGGTAATTTTGGGTCACTGTAATCTTGACCTACCTAACCTAACTTAACATTGTTCATCCATCATGTGTGTATAGGTGTACTGTACATATGGTTGGGAGAATACAGTACATCACTACATTGGAAAGACACACACACACACACACACACACACACACACACACACACACACACACACACGCTGTACGCTTCCGAGGGGCTGTCTCCACCTTTCAGTCACTCACCTGTGGCGTCCCCCAAGGCACCAAGATGGGACCACTCTGCTTCCTTATGCTTATCAGTGATGCCCTAAGAGAAACCCCTGCTCGCTGGAAATATGTCGACGACTCCACCATTGGGAACAGCTTCAACAATTCTGCTCCCGACTATACCGACCTTCAGGATTTATTGAACAGTCTCCAAAACTGGGCCACCAACAACCACGTCACTATCAACAATATCAAGACCATGCACATCAACCTCTCCTCCGACCTTGTCCCCCCCCCCATTAGCACAGGCTCCTTCATCTCGGCGTCACTATACATAACCAACTAAATCGGAAAACACACGTCAGTACAATTGTCAAATCCTTCAGTTTCCGTCTCCACCTCCTCCGCCGACTCAAGTCCCTCGGAGTTCCTGCACCCGAGCTCCTCAGTGTTTACTCAACATTCATACTTCCCAGGCTCACCTATGCCTCCCCCACCTGGTCTTCCTCCCTAAATGCCACACAACGTAAACACCTAGAAAAAGTGCAAAAGAGGGCATGCAAGATTATTCTCTCCCCTTCCTACTCCACATATCAAGAAGCGCTCAACACACTGACCCTTTCGACTCTCACTGATCGTCACCACGACCTCATCTGCAAATTTGGTAAGAAGCTTCTGCATCATCCTCTACACCGGCTCCTACTACCACCTGAGATCCCTCGCCCGAGAATTGCTGTTCGACACCACAACCGCATCCAGCCCATACGTGCACGAACTGATCGCTATAAGAACAGCCCAATCCCAACCATTGTAAAAATTATCAATAACTTGTAATAAGCCAGTGTATTCACTCCCAGTAAATACTACTTCTTGCACTGTCACTATGTTGAAATGCCCTGTAGTTTGAGCTTTTCTCCATCTAGTTATTATATATCTTATTTGTATCACTTATGTTATTTGTATATTATTTGTAAATCGAAACCCATTCCCCAATTATGTAACTGTATATTTTCAGCCTTCTGGCTGCTATGCTCTTTCAATAAACCGTTAATTATTATTATTATTATCACACACACACACACACACACACACACACACACACACCATTCCAAACACCTCGGCAACACCTGGAACGAGAGGACAATACCGTACACACCTGAACGAGAGGACAATACCGTACACACCTGAACGAGAGGACAATACCGTACACACCTGAACGAGAGGACAATACCGTACACACCTGGTGAGAGGACAATACCGTACACACCTGAACGAGAGGACAATACCGTACACACCTGAACGAGAGGACAATACCGTACACACCTGAACGAGAGGACAATACTGTACACAAAACCAAAACATAACCTAACCAAAACCTACCCATACCCTAACCTAACCTCAGTCACATAACCATACCATAGCCAATCTATCAAACCAAACTCAGCCAAAACCTAACCTAACCTAATCGAACCTAACAAACCTAGCAAACCAAGTCTACCCTAGCAAACCAAACCATAACCAAACCATAACCTAACCAAACCATAACCATAACCTAACCAAACCATAACATAACCTAACCTAACCTAACCACATAAAGAAAAAAAGAAGAAAAAAGATGGCGTTAATACATCATCAAGACTCTACAGTTAAGAAAAAAAAATAACTACAACTTTATGAAACAACATGAGGTAGAATTGACGTAATCAAAATGGCGTCTACATTCCACTAAGACTCTACATCAAAACACGAAAGCGCGTAATACAATCCCATTTAGGTTAGGTTAGGTTAGGTTGGAGTTAAAATTGTAGTTATTACACCGCAGAATAATTATATGGCTAAGTATATCATTAGCCTCCCTCACTCACAGCTCCCCTCACCTACCCTCACCCACGTCTCCCCTCACCACATCTCCCTCACCCAACATCCCCTCACCCACATCTCCCCTCCCTACATCTCCCCTCACCCACATCTCCCCTCACCCAACATCTCCCCTCACCCAACATCTCCCCTCACCCACATCTCCCCTCACCCACATCTCCCCTCACCCAACATCTCCCCACCCCACATCTCCCCTCACCCACGTCTCCCCTCACCCTCGTCTCCTCACCCTCGTCTCCCCTCAGAGTGAGAACGACTGAGGGGTCTGCATTCATAAAGTGGTCTTGTTTATATGTTACACCTTAAATGCCTACCTTTACTTCAGAGGGGGAGAAAGAGGGGAGGAGGGAAAAGAGGAGGAAAGAAGTGGGGGAGAGTGAATCAGGTGAGTAAACATAAGTGAGTGAGGTAAAGGGGTCACTGAGGAGAGGTCAAAGAGGGGAAACTGAGGGAATGAAGTGCTTATTGATGGGAAAGGAAAGGGATAATGAGGGAAGATGGGGTCATGGTAGTAGTGAGGGGTCATGGTAGTGGTGAGGGGTCATGGTAGTGGTGAGGGTCATGTGGTAGTAGTGGTCATGGTAGTGGTGAGGGGTCATGGTAGTGGTGAGGGTCATGGTAGTAGTGAGGTCATGGTAGTAGTGAGTGAGGGGTCATGGTAGTAGTGAGGGTCATGGTAGTGGTGGTCATGGTAGTGGTGGTCATGGTAGTAGTGAGGGTCATGGTAGTGGTGGTCATGGTAGTAGTGGTCATGGTAGTGGTGAGGTCATGGTAGTGGTGAGGTCATGGTAGTAGTGAGGTCATGGTAGTGGTGAGGGGTCATGGTAGTTGAAGGTCATGGTAGTAGTGAAGGGTCATGGTAGTAGTAGTGAGGGGTCATGGTAGTAGTGAGGTCATGGTAGTGGTGGGGGTCATGGTAGTGGTGGTCATGGTAGTGAGTGAGGGTCTCATGGTAGTGGTGAGGGTCATGGTAGTAGTGAGGGGTCATGGTAGTGGTGAGGTCATGGTAGTGGTGAGGGGTCAGGTGGTGGTCATGGTAGTGGTGAGGTCATGGTAGTAGTGAGGTCATGGTAGTGGTGAGGGGTGGTAGTAGTGAGGGTCATGGTAGTGGTGAGGGTCATGGTAGTAGTGAGGGTCATGGTAGTGGTGAGGTCATGGCAGTGGTGAGGGGTCATGGTAGTGGTGAGGGTAATGGTAGTAGTGAGGGTCATGGTAGTGGTGAGGGTCATGGTAGTGGTGAGGGTCATGGTAGTGGTGAGGGTCATGGTAGTAGTGAGGTCATGGTAGTGGTGAGGTCATGGTAGTGGTGAGGTCATGGTAGTAGTGAGGGGTCATGGTAGTGTGGTGAGGTCATGGTAGTGGTGAGGTCATGGTAGTGGTGAGGTCATGGTAGTAGTGGTCATGGTAGTAGTGAGGGTCATGGTAGTGGTGAGGGGTCAGTAGTAGTGGTGAGGGGTCATGGTAGTAGTGGGGTCATGGTAGTAGGGAGGTCATGGTAGTGGTGAGGTCATGGTAGTAGTGAGGGGTGTGTAGTGGTGGTCAGGGTTATGTCAGGTAGTAGGAGAATAATTACATGTTATTACAGTGCTAAGGATACCATTACCCTCCCTTCCCTCTGTCTCCCTCTTAGGTATGGGGGAGGGTGGGGTTTCTGGTAGGGGGAGGATGGTGGAGGGGTCAGTGAGGGTCGTGGCAAGTGGGAGGAGTTCAGTGGGGGTCCAGGTATGAGGAGGGGGTGGAGGAGAGGGGAGGGGGTGGGGGGGGGAGGGGGTGGAGTGGGGGGAGGGGTGGAGAGGGTGAGGGGTTCAGTAAGGGGTCCCAGTAAGATGAGGGGGTAGAGAGGGGTCATGGGGGGTCAGTGAGGGGTCCAGGTAAGTACTGCAGACTATATTTTTATCCCTGACTTCAAATACTCATGAGATGGTAAGATACAAATGGTGGAATAATAATGCAAGAGCTTAAGGAGAGGTCAAGTGGAAGTCACGGAGGTCATGGGGAGGTATGGTTAGGTCATGGAGATCAAAGGACGTCACAGAGGTCACGGGAGGTCAAATAAGGTCACGGAGGTCAAATGAGGTCACGGAGGTCAAATGAGGTCACGGAGGTCAAATGAAGTCACAGAGATTTAATGAGGTCACGGAGGTCAAAAGAGGTCACGTAAGTCAGGTCAAGTAATAAAGATACAGAAAGATCAGGTCGAAACAAGAAATATTAATCTGTTAAATTATCAACACTTACCTTGTCTATAACTGTGATACTCTCTGGGGTGACGGTCCTCCCCCCTCCTCTCTCTGGGGGTGATAGTACTCCTCCCTCCTTGTAGTAGCTACTTTTTTTTTTAAATTCTCTGGTACTTGCAGCAACAGTTGCTGCAACTTATCACTTTGGCCGTGCTGTCGTTCTGTCGTAATGGACCTTCGAATCCTGTTTACTTCACTGGTATCCTCCTCCTCTGTTGTGCTTTGAGCTATCATGTGGTCAGTGAGGGCTGCCGTGAGCTTAACTGAGTTTTGATGTTTGGTGGCAGCAATCTCCTCTGGATTGGTTAGTCCCATTCCTCCCAGTCTCGGTGGTAGTGCAAGGAGTGATCTTTCTGCTGGGGTTAAGTGAGGGTGTTTCACTAATTTGGGAATGAAATTGACGCTGATAGCTTCTTCCAGAGGGTAGAGGAGGGGTCCGATATCAGGGATAGTGCGCTTCAGGTAGTTCCAGCGATGCTTGACTCGGTGGGTGAATGCCGCAAAAGTAGCATGTGGCTCTGTGTTAACAATCTCAGACAGAGCTTGGATTTTCCTACTCATTCACCTTTCGTTACGTACTCGGTCTTGAAGTCTGTCGTGCCAATTACTGCACCTAGGTGTCTTTGGCCATCCTTTGTTATATCACTCACTTCCACCGAACACCTCCATTGCCCGTTCATAATGTTCTGACTTCACAATGAAGAAGGACTTGCTGGCGTTTAGGTTTTTACCCTATTTGTGGGCCTCGTGATGTTACCAGGTCCCACCACTTTTTGATGTCCTCCATTTCCTGCTCCTGTAAGGTCATCAGCGTACGCCACTTGCTTGACCTCAGTTGCTTCAAATTTTATTGTGTGTTGGAGCACTGATAGGCCTATTGCGTACATTGCCATTGCAACAGGGCCCCCTTGCGCTGTTCCCTCAGTTGACTGTATGACGGTATCCCCTACTACTAATAATTATAATACGTGTAACCTTGTATTAATTCCCCAGTAATTAATTAACAGGTCCAGAATTATTACCAATTTGATATAAATCGTTAATAATAATAATAATCCTTAGTAACGTGATATGAGAGGTAGTAGTCATATACATCCTCCCCCGCGTGTTGCCATAAAGTGCTCCCCACATTGGGTTTTGTACCCCTGATTACCCATAATTAGTGAGAATTTTTGTGTCTATCTCAGAGCCCGAACCACCAATTAGGTAACTATATCATCACAATTATAAACAATAGCTGAATATGAATGTTGAATATAATGGAGGCGAGTATTGTTAAAATATATGGATGCACTTCCTGACTGTGTTGTTGTTATTATTATTATTATTATTATTATTATTATTATTATTATTATTATTATTATTATTACTGCTCTCCAAGAAGACTCCATAGTAGAATCTTAAGGAATAATGTAAAACAAAATAAAAATAATAAAATGTACTGAAAGGCTCAGAAATATTGCAATTACAAATATTGACTAATTAATGTGATACGTGGTGTTAACTTAACCTAGTAACTTTAGTACGGTTAGTTTGTCTGTAGTTACCGTACTAGTTCATTGGCCCCCCAGGCCCCGTTGTGGGTCGTTTGACCTGTGCCCGGGTGGGCTAATTCCCGTAAAAAAAAAAAACACTTAACTCACAAAGTATAATAATAATAATAACAACATCTCAACAACATACTCATCCATCTCTCTTCCCTCACCCATCTCTGCTCACACCTCATCCATTACCCCACAGTACTTGACATTAACTCTCTAAAAATAGGTGTTGACCTTTCACGATTCTCAAGACGAACTGTAAGCTTCTTGAATACTGCATGTTAACTCCTCCTCTTCCTCCTCCTTCTTCTTCCTACCTCTTCTTCTTCCCTCTTCCTCCTCCTCCCTCTTCCTCCTCCTCCCTCCTCCTTACCTTCCAATACCTCCTCACTGTCAAATCAATCTTTTTCCTTTGTTTTTATAATTACATATTTATCACGTCTTTGTTATCACCATCTTCATTTAATATATATATATATATATATATATATATATATATATATATATATATATATATATATATATATACCTGGATATTCGCCGCTTCCTTCTTAGCTTCTTTCATTTTTTTCATTTTATTTCATTCGCCTATAAATTGCGTTACAGGTAGATTTACAGGTACAGGTAGAATTACAGGTACAGGTACAGCAATTACAATCTTATTATCTATCTCATCGGGCCTTTGATTCGATAGCTTCCTTCCCTTCCTTCCTTTTCTCTAATCCTTCAGTCCATCTCTACTCTATCCTTCTTTTCTCCATTCGTTCAGTATCTCCCTCCCTCCTTTCTTCCGTCCATTCTTCTTTCCTTCCATCCTTCCCTCCCTCCTTCTGTCCATCACATATTGCAAAGAAGTCCTCTTGTTCCATCTCCTTCACACCATCCTCCCTCCTCCTCTTCACGGACACCCTCTGGTCCGTGATCCACATTAAGGACAGGACTTATTCACGCCCTACACCCTCCCATGACCACTGGATGGGAGACGTGGGATGAAGACACAAGTAAGAGATAAGGAAAGGCGGCGGCAGGGCGGGAGAAGTAGAAGGGGTGGGGGACGAGCAGGGTAAGGGTACCTATTTTCCAGTGATTGTTGTTATTATTATTTGTGGCGAAAGTGTTATTTAATATGTTTTAATATGAGTCTTGTAACTCGTAATGCTTCTAGGAACTGTTAGAATATATGAGTCATGGAATTGGCGAGTCTACACATCAGCGCCTCCTGCCACCCTGGCGGACAGTTCCCTCCGGCATCACAACACCCCCGTACCCGCCTCAACGACTGACCACACGTAATCCGTATCTCCAACTTACTGCCAAAGTGAGAGTTCTTGATCACATACATAACCTGCAGACTGAGATTAACATCACACAGAGACAATGTATACTGACGGCTCTCTTAACACTGTCTGTGGGAGGGCTGGAAGGGCTGTCATTGTGACTCAGCCTAACGGGAATGTAATAGAGAAAGGAGCTAGAATTAGTAACAGGTCATCCACTCTACAAACTGAACTATTAGCCCTAGTCACAGCCCTGAAGACACTTCCACTGACAGTCACATCATCACTGACTCTTTATCCTCACTTCTTGCTCTTGATACCCTAAACTCAGACTGTCACCCGCTTGTCTCTGAAGCCAAACACAAGCATGTGTGTCTTGTTGACGGGAGTACCAGGCATCAAGCTGCTGTGGATCCCCTCTCACACAGGCCTCAGTCAACATGATAGAGTTGATGTCTAAACTAAACTGTCGTCTAACAAAGCCACTGTTGAATATAGTCTGAGGACTTTACAACCACGAAAGAACTTGCTGATGAATGTGAAGCAGTCACAAGTGAAACATGTATATGGAGCACTTTACAACATCAGTATCAAAACATGTCGTAACCACTAAACACGGCGTGGACAGCTCCTACACCCCGGAAGTATAACGAAGGTGGAATTTTGGGCGGTTAACATCATAAAACACACACACACACACACACACACACACACACACCTGGATAACTATGGGCACCCCAGGTAGTTTCATTATAATTTTAAGCTATTAATCTATATAATTATACTATTCAAAATAATATAATACATCTCTGTAATTAGAAGCCTTAAGCACCATTCATTAAAACATATTTTCTTCCAAGTCATAATTACCAACATTTTAAACAAGATATGAAATTAGTTAATATATAATAATGAATTTAACTATTCCTATAAGATACCATTAACTATATTAACTTTAAACTAACTCAAAATACCTTAACGTTAATGATATAATAATAAGAGTTTACTGAGGTAATATTTAACAAGACAACGATGGTACACGACAGATCATATCCCTAATCAGGTACATAACTCGTGTCCTTCTTCCTCTCACCATTTTCTCATCTGTGCTTAAAAAAAAATATTGGACAATTTTCCGTCTTCCTACAAAACTGGTGCTGAGATGTGTGGTGCTGAGATGGCTTGGTGCTGAGATGTGTGGTGCCTGAGATGTGTGGTGCCTGAGATGTGGGTGCCTGAGATGTGTGGTGCTGAGATGTGTGGTGCTGAGATGTGTGGTGCTGAGATGTGTGGGTGCTGAGATGTGTGGTGCTGAGATGTGTGGTGCAGTGTGTGGTGCTGAGATGTGGTGCTGAGAGTGCGGTGCTGAGATGTGTGGTGCCTGAGATGTGTGGTGCTTGAGGAGTGTGGTGCCTGAGATGTGTGGTGCTGAGATGTGTGGTGCCTGAGATGTGTGGTGCTGAGATGTGGTGCATGAGTGTGTGGTGCCTGAGATGTGTGATTGCCTGAGATGTGTGGTGCCTGAGATGTGGTGCTGAGATGTGTGGTGCCTGAGATGTGTGGTGCCTGAGATGTGTGGTGCTGAGATGTGTGGTGCCTGAGATGTGTGGTGCCTGTGAGATGTGTGGTGCTGAGATGTGTGGTGCTCAGGATGTGTGGTGCTGAGATGTGTGGTGCTGAGATGTGTGGTGCCTGAGATGTGTGGTGCTGAGATGTGTGGTGCCTGAGATGTGTGGTGCCTGGGATGTGTGGTGCCTGAGTGTGTGGTGCTGAGATGTGTGGTGCCTGAGATGTGTGGTGCCTGAGATGTGTGGTGCTGAGATGTGTGGTGCTGAGATGTGTGTGGTGCCTGGGAATGTGTGGTGCCTGAGATGTGTGGTGCTGAGATGTGTGGTGCTGGAAATGTGTGTTGCTGGATGTGGTGTGCTGAGATGTGGTGCTGAGATGTGTGGTGCCTGAGATGGTGCTGAGATGTGTGTGGCGCCTGAGATGTGTGTGCCTGAGATGTGTGGTGCTGAGATGTATGGTGCTGAGATGTGTGGTGCCTGAGATGTGGTGCTGAGATGTGTGGTGCCTGGGGATGTGGTGCCTGAGATGTGTGGTGCCTGAGATGTGTGATGCTGAGATGTGTGGTGCTGAGATGTGCTGATAACCCTGGTAGCTGCAACACCACAATAATGATACACAACTTGGTCAGATCAGTGTTGATAATAATTAGTTTTTCTATATAATTTAAAGTATAGTTACACCTATATGTATCCATTATATGTATCCATTATATGTATCCATTATATGTATCCATTATATGTATCGTTTTGTTATGTCATTTATAAATAGAAAACCCTTGTCTTGAAGGTTGTGTCACCTAACCTAACATGCACAAGATCACACACACACACACACACACACACACACACACACACACCATTAATCTCATAGTTTTATCTCCAGTAATTGTCTCCATGAGAACATGCACCACCAGCTCTCACACTAAGAACGTCTCATTTCCTCCTCCTGTAATATTCTGTATGATGTCGGTGTATTATGTATACCCTGAAAAGTCACTCGATAAATGAATGTTGTATTTTGGTGTATGTGTGTGTATGAATATCTTAAGTATATGATTGATGTTTGTAAAAAAAAAATCGAATTCAAAAATCTTATAAAATATGTCAATTTTGTATTCTCTTGTATTACTTTGGTGTATGATGGTGTATACTTCGACAATAAAGTATTGTAGTGAATGCATCTTCCTCCCCGTTAAAGTATAAATATTTGTGTATAGGTAGAGAAAACATACATGAATTATACTGTATTTATTGTATAATTTATGTATAATCGTAAATCATACATCCTCACTACTGTATACAACAATAGTGTATAATTTAGATATGATCTTAATACTAATCATACACCCTCCATTACTGTCTATGTCCAAAAAAAATAATCATCAGAATAAACGTATAATCTCTAGGTATAATCTGTATTTATGATAATCCTTCCATAACTATAATTCAAATTCAAAAATAATAATTATCAGTCACTAATTTTTTTCTATTATGTTAATGTTAAATTTTGGTTTAATAAAAAAAATTAGTCTCGTGTTAATATATATGGCGAAAAATAAGGAATTAGTTCATAAAATAAGGAAAAAAATAAGGAAAATAAAGCAATCAAGGAATAAACAATGATATAAACAAACAAACAGACAACTAAACAACACTCATTAGATAAACTCTTTTTACCTTAATTATATAGAAACACCTGGTGATTAAATTTATGAAAAAAATTACAAAGTTAAAATCAAAATAAAGTCAATGAAGAGACAACGCACTGACAGACACTGTACTCAACCGCCTTCCCTTCCTCAACTGTACATGAAGGTGTGGACCAATTCACAGCCGGGTGGACCAGAGGTGACCCGGGCCTAAGCCAAGGTTGCCAGGTAATGTTTTTGTTTGGTGGATATTTTCTTTCTGGATTTGTTATGGTTTATTTGTGTATAAAATGGAAATGGAAGGTTGTATGGTGCTATGGTATGGTGCTATGGTGGGAGATGGTATGGTGTTATGGTGGGAAGTAATAGTGCTATGGTAGGCACTGGTAGGGTATGGATCTATCTCTCTCTCTCCCCGTCGCTGCCATCTTCCTTTTCCCTCACTTGTTACCTCCACTCTACACGAATGTACTTTTCTATTTTAAAATTCAATAAAAACTTTGTAACTTTCAAGGTGGATTTTTTTATGAAGTCTTGGATACAATGTTAAAGTGCCGGGTGGTCCTCGCAGGGATGATGGATACAGTATAATGTATAATAATCATGGTCGACACTGTATTCGACTACCTTTACTTCCCAAATTGTAAAGTCAGGTGCTCGATGGCCTGGGAGTATGTCAGAATCGAACCAGTGACCCTTGGGACAGGAGGTAAGTACCGTATCCACTAACCCACCATATTCTTATGATGATGTAATCCAATGGACATGATACCTGTTAAGTATAATGACCTACCGAGTATTATGAATTCACTCAGTATAATGACTTCACCCATTCAGTATAATGACGTAACCTCTTGATTACTTCCGTCACTGACTTCAGAAATATAGCAATTTAATAAGAAGCTTAACCTGACATATCCTATCCTAACCTAACCTACCCTGCAATGTGTGTATGTGAATTTATAATATAACCTTAAGTTTGTTTATGACAGTATTTAAATTTACATTACAAAAAAATCATTATTTACATGTTGCTAATTAATTTACTATCACAAAAAAAAAATATTACCAATTAATTTCCCCTACTGACCTATTTCTATTCCCTAATTTGGTGGTTTAATCTTTATCTTCTTCCTCATTTGTTACCTCCACTTTATCATCACCTATGTTTATTTCTTCCTTTTTCTTCTTTCGTAATTCCATTCTCCTTTTCTGGTCCAAGTCCTTGTTTATTTCTTATTGTTGTGTTACTCCTTATCATCTTTCATCTCTATTTCTTCTCTCACCCAATTTTCATCTCCTTCATTTTGTTTATAATTCTAATTCGTAATGTAGTGAGTGTCAGTCTGTGTTCTCTTGATTTTCTTTCTCTCTATTATTACTTCTTTTAGTCCAATTTTTTACCTATTCTATTTTTATTATTATTTACGTTAGTTTAATTTTTACTCCCAAATCTGCTAATAAAATATCAGTTCTGGGTTTTATTTTCACACACTATCAACGCCTTTGTTTTATGGCTACGTGAATTTCAATTATTTTCCATCAATATATTATAATTTCTTTAGTCTTGCCTTATTAAATTGACTAGAGAAACATAATGTGACCCAGTCTGGCCCTGAGCACGATGAAGGTAAGGTCATAGTTTGGAAGCTACCGATTTTATAATAGTTTTCTTATAATTAAAGTAATCTATTTGATGATAAGACGAGTTTCATTATCTATGTACAAAGACGCCCTGGTTGGTGTTAAGACCATGAATATGTAATAGTTACTTTTTCCACTCACGTCAACTAACCTGTCTCCTCATTTCTTTACTTCACTTGTCCCTTACGTCCCCAGAGTCCTTCCCTTCCTACTTTAAAATCCTCCACAGTAAAATTTAATGTGTAATGAACTTCACTTTCTCTCATATCTTCTTCATATCTACATAGAGTTTTATTAATAACGTCAACCTTAGAGTTTAATCCAATGTGATCAACAAGTTCACGGGTTCAGTATTACACTAGATTAGTGGCGATCTGTGGTGTAATGGTCAGCATGCTTGTCTCGCAAGTGAGCAGACCCGGGTTCAATCCCCGGGCAGGGTGAAACTATGGGCAAGTTTTCCTTACGCTAGCAGTAATTGGGAGCCTGGATGTTAATCGATTTGCGGATCGTGTTCCGGGGTAATGGTTAGCCAGTGCAGTTGGCGAGTTGTCCGGTCTTCTCGGACTATTCCTTAACACTGGGTCATGCAGCTCGTTAATTTAAGGTTGTGTTCGCGACAGCTTAAACACTCTTTAAGTATTGGCCATTTATTTACATCATATTATACATCTCTAAGTAATTTTTTAATCCATGGAAGACTAACCTAACCAAACCTTACCTAACTAGACCTAACCTAAAGTAATCATACGTAACCTAGCTTAGCCTAGCCTAGCCTAGCCTAGCCTAGCCTAGCCTAGCCTAGCCTTACCTAACCAGACCTAACCCTGGATTATTTTTTCAGTAATGTTAATTTTTCGGAAGACAATTATAAAATGTTATTAAATTAAAAAAAAATTTAATCAATAAACAAGTAATATGACTGACACATCACTCCACACCACAGCCTACACCCCCATGTCCTGTGTACTGGGAAGAGAGAGAGACGCCCCTTCTGAAACAAGACATCAGATAACCTTAACATCTTCCACACACACACACACACTACAGCAGGACATATGGCTGCCTCAAACCTGTCTGGGGGAATTTATGTCTTTGTAAATATTTAACGCTGGTGTGTGTGTTCCTCCCCGCCACGCTGTGTATAGTACCCGGAATGTCTGCGAAGACGTAAATGCTTTTTACTTGGGCACTATTTTTAGTTATTGAATCTAACAGTATACATTTATACAGATATACAAATACACACACAGATATACATAAATATTCACACTACAGTCTATCCATCCAAGAATATATATACCAGATTTATATACAGTATATACCAGATTTATATATACACCAATATATACACAGATATACCTATAAATTAACTCCACACACGGGCATATACTGTGTATGTCGCAAATACCACCAGTTTACTGTGGGTGTAAACAATTCTCCAGTCTAATGGGGTGTGTCTGGTGTGGGGAATTTGGTGTAGAAAGATGTGCCGAGATGTGCCGAGTTGTGCTGAGATGTGCCGAGTTATGGCGAGATGTGCCGAGTTATGGCGAGATGTGCAGCCTTTGGGAGTGTTGCGAGAGATGTACTGTACGTGTTCCCTCTCTCAGCCTCACTGGGGAACTCAAGTCATTTTGGTTGATGTACTGTGTGTGTGTGTGTGTGTGCGTGTACATGTTCTAATGGGTTGAAATGCACACACCCATAAGCTTATGTATACACTTTCATACATTTACGTAGACACTCAAAA
The DNA here is from genome assembly GCF_018991925.1 of Homarus americanus. Lineage (NCBI taxonomy): Eukaryota > Metazoa > Arthropoda > Malacostraca > Decapoda > Nephropidae > Homarus > Homarus americanus. The sequence continues at coordinate 41,317 of NW_024755232.1, forward strand.
AACTACCATTACAGAATTGTGTTGAGACAATATGACACAACGGACGAAGCATTCTGACAACCCTACCGAGACAACAGGAGTCACAGTGTTCATTGTGGAACTCATCGATCACCCAGAGTACAGATAGTTTTTTGGGTGACTTTTACACACATACACACATCAAGAGTTCACATATTGGGGTTTGCTATTTCTATGACACACACACATACACACACACGCACGTCAACAAGAAACAACATTGCTATAATATGCCTTGTGGGGTCAGGTTAAGTTAAGTTAGGTTAGGTTAGGTTAGGTTAGGTTAGGTTAGGTTAGGTTACGAAAGATTCAGTTGAAACGGGTGCCTAATCTTCATATTCCACACACTTGTAAACTTGTCTCAGTCAGTGACCATTTTTATGCTTGGTAGTAACTTTATATTTTTATTTACTTATATTGTTACTTATATTGTTACTTATATTTTGTTACTTATATTTACTTAAGAAACACAACAGCATTAAATGAATCACAAAAATTAAATGTTGTTTATCAATTTAAATGCGTGAGGAGAGCTGTTAGGGAGGCAGCAGAGGTCATCTGAGGTAAACAAACACTTCAGAGAGGCCAAGGTGGAGGTCGACAGGTGAGGGAAGGTGTGAGAAAAGATGAGAGGTGAGGAAAGGAGAAAGAAGGTGAGGGAAAGGAGAAGGAAGGTGAAGGAAGGTGAGGGAAGGTGAAGGAAGGTGGGGAAGGTGAGGGAAGGTGAGGGAAGGAGAGGGAAGGTGAGGGAAGGTGAAGGAAGGTGAGGGGGAAGAGGGGAAGGTGAAGGAAGGTGAGGTACAGTTATCCTGGGTCACTTTCATCACTCATCAAATCAATAAAGGAATAAATTTAATACTAACAATACAAATATGATGAGAACCGTCTGACCTGACACCCAGCACCTGATACTCTACCTGACACCACCGCACCTGATACTCTACCTGATACGCCCTGACACCACCGCACCTAATACTCTGACTGACCTGACACCACCGCACCTAATACTCTGCCTGACACTACCTCACATGATATTCTCCCTGACACCCAGCACCTGATATTCTGCTTGACACCACCGCCCCTAATACTCTGCCTGACACCGCCGCGTCTAACACTACCACACCTGACACCACAACACCTGAAATAACTGATACGCTTTTATATAACCTAACAATGCCTGACACTCCCTCACACCACCACCTGACACCGCCTGATACTCTCGATCACACCAACACCTGATACCGCCTGACACAATCCTCACACCACCACACCTGACACCGTCTGACACTCCCTCACGCCACCACACCTGACACCGGCACGTGACCTCACCTGACCTCGGCCGCTGACCTCCTAAAAATCCACTCACTAATGAGGAACAGGAACCATAATTAACAATACATAAACGGCGGCAATTAACCTGTTTGGGGGCAGGTAAATGAGAGGAAAAAGAATAAGCTTAATTGATATCAAAGCTAAATTGATATCCGAAGCTTAACTGATATCCGAAGCTTAATAATCCTTCCAGTGTTAAGGATTTGAGTCAGTTAGGATAGAGGATGACTAGACAGTAGGTATAACAGCTTAATATATACAGGTGTTCATGACATCACACACACACACACACACACACACACACACACACACAGCCTCTGGCTGCCAGCTCTTCAATAACCGTTAATTATTAACACACACACACACACACACACACACACACCAGACGACAGTAATGATTGCATCGTATGTCCAGTGTGTGTGTGTGTGTGTGTGTGTGTGTGTGTGTGTGTGACTGTCTTCAGCGGTAACTACATTAATTTCTTGACCGCATCGCTTACACTATATTCACACTGTCATGGTAACGGTTCGCGGTCAGGGTTTGTTTCCACTCAGGTAATGTTTAAGTTATGGTCGTGGTACAAGACAAAGGAGTACTTGTAGTGAAGATGTGGGAGCCTCACTGGTGTCTGGCAACAGTAGAATGAAAACGCAACTGGAATGTGAAAATGATATCCTTCCCTTCTCTCCCTCACCTCTCCCCCTCCCCTTACCCCTCACTTATCTCCCTTACCCCCTCATTATCTCCCTTTACCCCTCACCTCGGGACCGTGTAGATAGAGATTACTTAACACTACTCCTGTATATAAGAAGGCACTGCACTCGACAGCCTTCACGTCCTCAGCTGTAACGTAAGCCGTCCATTCCCAGGTAGGTGAACTTAGGGTACCAGGATACGAGCCGGCGACCCTTGAGACGAGCCGAGCGCTGTAGCCACTCAGCCACTGCACAAACTGTGAAATAAATGCTATATCTGACGTAATCAAAACATCAGCGAAGGAAATATTAACATAATTGAAGGAAATATTAACATCATTGAAGGAAATATTAACATCATTGAAGGAAATATTAACATCATTGGAGGAAATATTAACATCAATGAAGGAAATATTAACATCATTGAAGGAAATATTAACATCATTGAAGGAAATATTAACATCAATGAAGGAAATATTAACATCAATGAAGGAAATATTAACATCAATGAAGGAAATGTTAACATCATTGAAGGAAACATATGAATCACGTGAAGATAAGCTCAAGCTTATTTCACTTTAAATTAACCATCCTAACCTAACCTAACACTAACCTAACGCTAATCTAACACTAACCTAACACTAACCTAACACCAACCTACACTAACCAAACAGGTGATTCACTATACAGGTGCCCAGGTGAAGGTGCTCCCTTACCTACACTCTGAGGTCATAATACAGGTGTGGTGACTCTTCCAGGAATGCCCTCACACCTATGATAAAACTCCCGTGATGGTGATTAATGGCCAACTCTCGTTATCATGGCTGGCCAGCACTAGGGGGCCACTGATGTGTGAATTTGTTTATGAAGGTGTAGAAGCTAACAAACTAACCACCACACCTTAAGTTAACGACCTATATGACCGGACGACTAACCAACTGCACTGGTTAACCCTTACCATCATCCGTAAATCGATGAATATGTAGGTTTTAATTATTGCTGGGTATAAACACGAGGCAAATAGCGTAAAGAAACTTGTCCATAGTTTCAACCTGCCCGGGAATCGAATCCAGTAATTAGTCGCAGGTAAGTCACAACCAGGTGAGTGTTCTGGTCTGCCTACGACTGACAGATCACCTGAAGAAGAAGATTTATAAGGTGGTAAGTGGTTTTAGGTGACAGGTGCATGGAGATAGGTGCTAAAGGAATGGATGGAGAGGGTAGAGAGAATCATGGGATGGAGAGAAAGAGAGAGGGAGAAGAATAGTGTTTGTGGAAGAATGGAGGGGTGGTAGAATCTCTCTCTCTCTCTCTCTCTCTCTCTCTCTCTCTCACGATAATTCAGGTTAACATGAGTGGTTAATTACGATGGACTGGCCAAGGGCTGTCCTGTACATAACACATATGACACTGGCAATCATTCCAAGGTGATATATGACACTATCTCGTGCCACTTGTATAGACATTGTCACGACCTCATGTCATACAGAATTAGATTAGGTTAGGTTAGGTTAGGTTGTTATATGAGATAAAACTAATAATCACGTTGTTCTTGTTGTTGCTGTAGTTGTTGTTGTTGTGGTTGTTGATGTAATGAAAGTTGTGGTTGTTATTGTCATTAAGGTTGTGGTTGTTGTTATTATTTTTACCGTTGTTGTTAGTATTGATGTTATTGTTATTGTTGTGGGGTTTTTTCTATATAGTTGCCGTCAAGATGGTTGTTGTTGTTGTTGTTCTGGTAGTTATGATTGTTGTTGTTGTTGGATATGCAGCAGCGTGGAACAGGAGGCAGGAGGTGAAGTGGTGAAGCTGCGTCACTCATCATCATCATCATCATCGAGAGAGAGAGAGAGAGAGAGAGAGAGAGAGAGAGAGAGAGAGAGACCTCCACACACTGACCACTAATTACTGCCTTGGTTTCCGTGGTGGTGATTTAATCCTATAGTCTCCTTCAGGGTGACCAGGAGGGCGTGAAGGTCAGCTGCCGTGGCTTATATTGTGTGGTATGAGAGAGAGGAAGACACATAGTCGCTGGGAGCCAATTACTGTGGTTAATTTCTGTGTTGGTGACTTGAAGCACAACTCTCCTCTTACACAGTCACTAGGCAGGCGTTCTCTTGTGTGTGTGTGTGTGTGTGTGTGTGTGTGTGTGTGTGTGTGTGTGTGTGTTGGGAAGATAGATATATTACTAATCTACAAAAAAAATCAATATTAAGCACTAGTTAGCGTGTATAACTCACGTACACACAGCCAAAAAAGTATCGTGACTCTTGCTGTACTTCACCTTCTGAAACACAGGATGCAGTTTATTGACTCTGGTTATGATGGTGTGTTGGTATACCTGTGTGTCCTTACCAGATACTTCCTGGTGTTAGAGAGACGAGTCGTGTAGTGGGTTAGATGTTGTCTGTCTGTCTGTCTGTCTTCCATTGATTTGTTTGTTGGAGAATAATTGACAGCAACACTTATATACTATTGTTTCGATTGCTTATTAAAAAGAGTCGAATCTATATTGAATCTCATGAACGGACACCATCAGTCATGCTTCCAGATCCTCTAACTTAAGGACAATATGTATAGGTCACCAGAGAATAAATCTTTGAATAACTTGGACATAACCAAAGGCCAGGAGACATACCACATAATTATTTCAGTCACCCTTTTGGTACTTGTTGGATTTTACCATAATGGCTCATTATTTTGGAAATGGCAACTGTTCTTGATCGTTTATTTCAACACAAATAATTAAACTTAGTATTATTTCAGTCGTCTAATTAACACAACATTACATATTAAGGATATTAGACCTGTCTAGTTAGAGGCACCGACCCAACACATCCACCCGTGTCTGTACGTGCTTGTTCATTCTGATTTCCACAGAACCTGAGTCACGATGCTTTTTCTGAGAGGTATAAGGCGCACTTAAATAAAATAGGTACATCAACTTAATTGTGTCGGGGAGGATTTTGTCGGGAAGTGCCAGGTATACATTAAGTGTCGTGTTATCGCATTAAAGTACCAGAGATTTAATACAATAACTGAAAGCCGCGAGTAAGTTGTAACACCACAGGACCTAGAGGAGCAGCCCGGTGAGGGGGGAGGCATCTCATCCCTCCACCCCCCGCCAAGGAGAAGTGTGTCTCCAAGTAACTACACGACCTCTTACTGTGTGTGTGTGTGTGTGTGTGTGTGCACCTGACTACGAGATAACACAACACCACCCAGCAGGGCGAGGTACTATGACACCACACCACCCGGTGTCCCCATGACCACGTGAGGTCCTTCATATCAACACCCGAGGACGAGTTACTACACCACGTGAACACCACACCACCCGGTGTCCCCATGACCACGTGAGGTCCTTCATATCAACACCCGAGGACGAGCTACACCACGAACACCACACCACCCGGTGCCATGACCACGTGAGGTCCTTCATATCAACACCGAGGACGTTACTACACCACGTGAACACCACACCACCCAGTGTCCCCATGACCACTTGAGGTCCTTCATATCAACACCCGAGAACGAGTTACTACACCACGAACACCACACCACCCGGTGTCCCCATGACCACGGAGGTCCTTCATATCGACACCTGAGGACGAGTTACTACACCACGTGAACACCACACCACCCGGTGTCGCCATGACCACGTGAGGTCCTTCATATCAACACCCTGAGGACGAGTACTACACCACGAACACCACACCTGAAGTCTCATGACCACTTGAGGTCCTTCATATAACACCTGAGAACGAGTTACTACACCACGTGAACACCACACCACCCGGTGTCCCCATGACCACGTGAGGTCCTTCATATCAACACCCGAGAACGAGTTACACACGACTACCACCACACCACCCGGTGTCCCCATGACCACGAGAGGTCCTCCATATCAACACCTGAGGACGAGTTATTACACCACGTGAACACCTCTACCACCTGGTGTCCCATGATCAGTCCAGGCCGGCCATCAACTGTAAACTAATAATTTGTATGTTCAATCACCTTCTTCTTTCAGTAATGAAAGCTTTGTTAAACCACCCACCCACCCCAGGTCTTTGTATGTAATAAGTCATTTTTGTCCCATGTATATTTTTCAGCCTAGCTGACTTTTTCAATAAACCGTAAATTATTATTATTATTTTATATACATAATATTATTATTATTACATACACACACACACACACACACACACACACACACACACACACACACACACACACACACACACACACACACACACACACACACACAGCTGCGTTAGTGCCGGTTGGTCATGAGCCAGGAGGCGTATATAATGAGAATCCCTCACGCGGAAAGACAACATCGGTTAGTCAGTGGGTCAGTAGAAGCGGCCATTGAGCTGACTAACGCAATCAAAGACCCCTGAGAACAATACTTCATCAAAGTTGTTTACATGACCCAGACCAGCTTAAGGGTCAAGGTCATGGGGTCAGAGGTCAACATTACGTCAGCGTTTATTACTTGGTCTTAATGGAAGTAAACTCGAGCCCCTTCCCTAAGTTTGTATTTAAACAGCGGCAGTTTTTTCTGTTTACTGTTGAATGAAAAAAAAAGTTTATTCCTCAACAGGTGTGTCATGGAATGCTGGGTCACACTGACTACCACCTGCACAATACCTGTACACTGAAACACCTGCACACTGAAACACCTGCACACTGAAACACATGTACACAACACCTGTACACTGAAACACCTGCACACTGAAACACCTGCACACAACACCTGCACACTGAAACGCCTGCACACTGAAGCACCTGCACACTGAAACACAAGCACACTGAAACACCTGCACACAAATCCTGTACACTGAAACACCTGCACACTGAAACACCTGTAAACACCCGTGGAGGATCAAGGGCACAACTGTACACGATGCTTAGGAGTACAACGAAACACATGGCCGGCACTGTACTCGACCGCCTTCACTTCTCTAACTGTAAATTTAGTTACTGTACAGAACTCATTAGTGTTGGGGGAACTTGGGGGTGACGTGGGAGTGAACCAGTGACTCCCAGAACAGACGGTGAGTGTTGCATGACGGGTGACAGATGACGGGTGAACGAGTCCAACATTAGCTTTATTTTTTAATTGGTCAAACTCATTCACTTGCTTACTACCAGTGCAAGTCTTATTAAATACTTACAACATGACCTTAATAAGACTATACTAACCAAAAATCAATTAACCCCAACCACACACAACTGTACCTGCTGCATGACTCAATGACTCACTCCTTTACTGACCGAGTAATTATACCATCACACTAATCATGGCGCAGTGTGGGGATAATCTGGACTTAATCTACCTTTTATTTCACGTCTTAACATATTACTTCAACAGGCTATATATTACTACAGGACAGATCATCATAACACAACTACTGGAGCTGGTTAGATTAATATACTAATTCACATAAGTTTTTCTTTGTTAATAAATCTGATCCTTTGTATACAGAAAGGATGAGGAGGAGGTTGGAGGTGGGAGAGGTGAGGGGTGAGGGGAGGTGAGGTGAAGGTGGTGAGGTTGGGGTGAGGAGGTGGGAGGAGGTTGAAGAGGAGACGTGAGTGGGGAGGGTGAGGTAAGGGTGAAGAGGAGGTGAAGACGGGAGGGTGAAGATGGGGAGGGGTGGAGAGGGAGTGGGAGGAGGGTGAGGTGAGGGAGGAGGTGAGGGTGAGGTGAGGTGAAGGGGAAGGGGTGAAGAGGTGAGGAAAGAGGTGAAGGGGGAGAGGTGAAGGGGAGGGTGAAGAGGAGGGGGTGGAGGAGGGAGGATGGGGTGAGGAGGAGAGGTGAGGTGAAGAGGGGAGGTGAAGGAGGGTGAGGGGAGGGTGATAGGTCGGGTGAGGGAGAGGTGAGAGAGTGTAGGAGGAGGTGAAGGGGAGGGTGAAGAAGAGGAGGGGGTGAAGAGGGGAGGGGAGGCGTGAAGAGGGGGGGCCCTAGAGGAGGGAGGCGGGAAGCGGTTGAGTAGTCTGACACGGAGCAAGAGTTTGTGAGATTAACAAAAAAATATTGATGAATATAAGGAGATTTGCAACAACAAATAGGAGAGTATATGTATACTCTCTCTCTCTCTCTCTCTCTCTCTCTCTCTCTCATTGGCTCTTCAGTCATAGGTTAATAGAAGTACAGTCAGCAAAATAATTCTCCACCTTTATGGTGTTATACAATACGACACACCGGACCAAGAATTCTGAACAACACTCATTTAAGCGGGTGAGCCCTGTTAATTTCTCTGTATTAACTATATGTGATATAAAAAATACACCATACTGGTTATACACAACCATAAAGACCAACCTTACCAAATTAACGTGACCTCAGTCAGTGATCGTTGCAGAGGCCATCAGATCCAAGGAGTGCAGAATATTTATTTGCTGACTGTACGTAAACCTGTACTAACAGATGTACCCACTTACAAATTCACAGACAGACAGACAGACAGATAGACAGACAGACAGACAGACAGACTCTTAACACAAGGTTTTCATAAATGTTTGGTGGAAGCTTCAATTCGCGAGAGTTTTTTCCTTCGAGTTAAAAACATTTTTGCTCAAAATTCCTTCACGTAAAATTTCATCTTTTTTTTCACTACTCTTTTTTAGGCTAAATGAATTTATGATAAACAGGAGTATATTTATGATAAAATCAATAGCTTTTTCTGTACCCCACCTGCTGGCAGAGAACTGGCGAGCGTTCGTCTGGCGAAGCTTAGGAGAGTTTTATTGTTGGGGTAGATGTGAACGCCAGACAGTGTTGACTACTCGCATTGGTATCACAATTACACAGTCACACACACACACACACACACACACACACACACACACACACACACACACTCTCCTTCCTTCCCACAACTCTTTGCCATCCCCACCTCTCCTCTCTTCCTTCTTCACCCTCCCTCCTCCTCTCTTCCTTCTTCCTCCCCACCTCCTCCTCTCTTTCTTCTTCACCTCCCCACCCTCCTCCTCTCTTCCCTTCTTCTCCTCCCACCTCTCCTCTCTTCCTTCTTCTCCCTCCCACCCTCCTCCTCTTCCTTCTTCACCCTCCCCACCCTCCTCCTCTTCCCTTCTTCACCCTCCCCCTCCTCTCTTCCTTCTTCACCCTCCCACCCTCCTCCTCTCTTCCTTCTTCACCCTCCCACCCTCTCCTCTCTTCCTTCTTCACCCCTCCCACCCTCCCCTCCCTCTTCCTTCTTCACCCTCCCCCCTCCTCCTCTCTTCCTTCTTCACCCTCCCACCTCCTCCTCTCTTCCTTCTTCACCTCCTCTCTCTTCCTTCTTCACCTCCCCACCTCCCACCTCTTCCTTCTTCACCTCTCCCCTCTTCCTTCTTCCTCCCACCCCCTCTCTCTTCCTTCTTCACCCCTCCCACCCTCCTCTCTTCCTTCTTCCCCTCCCACCCTCCTCCTCTCTTCCTTCTTCACCCTCCTCTCTCTTCCTTCTTCACCCCTCCCCCCTCCTCCTCTTCCTTCTTCACCCTCCCACCCTCCTCCTCTCTTCCTTCTTCACCCTCCCACCCTCCTCCTCTCTTCCTTCTTCCCCTCCCACCCTCCTCCTCTCTTCCTTCTTCCCCTCCCACCCCTCCTCCTCTCTTCCTTCTTCACCCTCTCACCCTCCTCTCTTCCTTCTTCTCCCTCCCACCCTCCTCCTCTCTCTTCCTTCTTCACCCTCCCACCCTCCTCCTCTCTTCCTTCTTCACCTCCCCACCTCCTCTCTTCCTTTTTGCCTCACCCTCCTCCTCTCTTCCCTTCACCCTCTCCCTCCTCTTCTTCTTCTTCCTCCCACCTCCTCCTCTCTTCCTTCTTCCTCCCACCCTCCTCCTCTCTTCCTTCTTCACCCCTCCCCCTCCTCTCCTTCCTTCTTCACCCCCTCCTCCTCTCTTCCTTCTTCCCCCCTCCCACCCCTCACCTCTTCCTTCTTCACCCTCCTCTCCTCTCCTTCTTCTTCACCCTCCCACCCCTCCTCCTCTCTCTTCTTCTCCCACCCTCCTCCTCTCTTCCTTCTTCACCCCTCCCACCCTCCTCTCTTCTTCTTCACCCTCCACCCTCCTCCTCTTCCCTTCTTCCACCCTCCTCCTCTCTTCCTTCACCCTCCCACCCTCCCACCTCTTCCTTCTTCACCCTCCTCCTCTCTTCCTTCTTCACCCCTCCCCACCCCTCCTCCTCTCTTCCTTCTTACCCTCTCACCTCCTCTCTTCCTTCTTCACCTCCCCACCTCCTCCTCTCTTCTTCTTCACCCTCTCCCACCCTCCTCCTTCCTTCTTCTCCTCACCTCCTCCCCTCTCCCCATCTTCACCCCTCCCACCCTCCTCCTCTCTTCCTTCTTCACCCCTCACCCTCCTCCTCTCTTCCTTCTTCACCCTCCCCACCCTCCTCCTCTTCTTCTTCACCCTCCTCCTCTCTTCCTTCTTCCACCCTCCCCCCTCCCCCTCTTCCTTCTTCACCCCTCCTCCTCTCTTCCTTCTTCACCCTCCACCCTCCTACCTCTTCCTTCTTCACCCCTCCCTCCTCTCTTCCTTCTTCCCCCCTCCCACCCTCCTCCTCTCTTCCTTCTTCCCACCTCCCTCCTCCTCTTCCTTCTTCACCCTCCTCCTCTCTTCCTTCTTCACCCCTCCCACCCCTCCCCTCTTCCTTCTTCACCCTCCTCCTCTCTTCCTTCTTCACCCCTCCCACCCCTCTCCTCTCTTCTTCTTCCCACCCCTCCCACCCCTCCTCCTCCTTCCTTCTTCACCCTCCCCACCTCCTCCTCTCTTCCTTCTTCTCCCTCCCACCCTCCTCCTCTCTTCCTTCTTCTCCCTCCCACCCTCCTCCTCTCTTCCTTCTTCCTCCCCACCCTCCTCCTCTCTTCTTCTTCACCTCCCCACCCTCCTCCTCTCTTCTTCTTCACCCTCCCACCCTCCTCCTCTCTTCCTTCTTCACCCCTCCCACCCCTCCTCCTCTCTTCCTTCTTCTCCCTCCCACCCTCCTCCTCTCTTCCTTCCTCCCTCCCACCCTCCTCTCTTTTCCTTCTCACCCTCCCCACCTCCTCCTCTTCCTTCTTCTCCCTCCCCACCCCTCCTCTCTCTTCCTTCTTCACCCTCCCACCCTCCTCCTCTCTTCCTTCTTCACCCCCTCCCCTGTCCTCCTCTTCCTTCTTCACCCTCCCACCCTCCTCCTCTCTTCTTCTTCACCCTCCCACCCCTCCCTCCTCTCTTCCTTCTTCACCCTCCCACCCCTCCTCCTCTCTTCCTTCTTCTCCCCTCCCCCCTCCTCCTCTCTTCCTTCTTCACCTCCCACCCTCCTCTCTCTTCCTTCTTCACCCTCCTCTCCTTCTTCCACTCCCCCTCCTCTCTTCCTTCTTCACCCTCCCCCCTCCTCTCTTCTTCACCCTCCCCCCTCTCCTCTTCCTTCTTCACCCTCCCTCCTCCTCTCTTCCTTCTTCACCCTCCCCACCCTCCTCCTCTCTTCCTTCTTCACCCTCCCACCCTCCTCCTCTCTTCCTTCTTCACCTCCCCCTCCTCCTCTCTTCCTTCTTCACCCTCCCCTCTCCTCTCTTCCTTCTTCACCCTCCCCACCCTCCTCCTCTCTTCTTTCCCTCCCCACCCTCCCCTCCTCTTCCTTCTACCCTCCCACCCCCTCCTCTCTTCCTTCTTCTCCCCTCCCACCCTCCTCCTCTCTTCCTTCTTCACCCTCCACCCCTCCTCCTCTCTTCCTTCTTCTCCCTCCCCACCCTCCTCCTCTCTTCCTTCTTCACCCTCCCACCC
>NW_024755233.1:0-20982 GCF_018991925.1 Homarus americanus
GATATCTATTTCGGCAAATTTGGTTATCTAACCAACTTTCCGGAAAGTAGATATTTCATTTTTTATGATACAAATTTCCTGTTTTCTATGATAATCTATTTTCGGGAAAGTTGTTTATCTAACCAACTTTCGCGGAAAGTAGATATTTCCCATTTTTTATGATACAAATTTCTGTTTCTATGATATTCGGCTTCGGCAATTTGGTTATCTAACCAACTTTCCCGGAAAGTAGATATTTCCCATTTTTTATGATACAAATTTCCTGTTTCTATGATAATCTATTTTCAAAAATTTGGTTATTCAACCAACTTTCCCGGAGAAAGTAGATATTTCATTTTTATGATACAAATTTCCTGTTTTATGATAATCTATCTTTTGGAAAGTTGTTTTATCTAACTGGTCTTCGCGGAAAGTAGATATTTCCCATTTTATGACATAAATTGTTTTATGATAATCTATTTTGCACCTATATTTAACCAACTTTCCCGGAAAGTAGATATTTCCAATTTTATAGATGGCTAAATTTCCTTGCTTATGATAATCTATTTTGAAAGTTGTTTATCTAACCAACTTTGGAAAGTAGATATTTCCCATTTTTATGATACAAATTTCCCGTTTTTCCATGATAATCTATTTTTCGGCAAATTTGTTTATTCAACCAACTTTCTGAAAGTAGATATTTCCCATTTTTATGATACAAATTTCCTGTTTTCTATGATAATCTATTTACGGGAAAGTTGTTTATCTAACCAACTTTCGTGAAAGTAGATATTTCCTATTTTTACAGATACAAATTTCCTGTTTTTCTATGATAATCTATTTCGGCAAATTTGCTATTCTAACCAACTTTCCCGAAAGTAGATATTTCCCATTTTTATGATACAATTTCCTCTGTTTATGATAATCTATTTTCGGAAAGTTGTTTATTCAACCAACTTTCGCGAAGTAGATATTTCCCATTTTTATGCATACAAATCGTTTTTCATGATATACCTATTTTCGGCAAATTTGGTTATCTAACCAACTTTCCCGGATAGTAGATATTTCCCATTTTTTTTATGATACAAATTTCCCGTTTTCTATGATAATGGCTTCGGCAAATTTGGTTATTCAACCAACTTTCCCGAAAGTAGATATTTCTTTATGATACAAATTTCCTGTTTTCTATTATAATTCATTACGGGAAAGTTGTTTATTCAACTCAACTTTCAAGTAAAGTAGATATTTCTATTTTTATGATACAAATTTCCCGTTTCTATGATAATCTATTTTTCGGCAAATTTGATGTTATCTAACCAACTTTCCCGGAAAGTAGATATTTCCATTTTTTATGATACAAGTTTCCTGTTTTCTATGATAATCTATTTACGGGAAAGTTGTTATCTAACCAACTTTCGCGGAAAGTAGATATTTTACTTTTATGATACAATTTCCTGTTTTCTATGATAATCTATTTTCGCAAATTTGGTTATTCAACCAACTTTCCTGAAAGTAAGATATTTCCCATTTTTTATGATACAAAATTTCTCGTTTTCTTTATGATAATCTATTTTCGAAAGTATTATCTAACCAACTTTCAAGTGGGAAAGTAGATATTTCCTATTTTTATGATACAAATTTCTGTTTTCTAGATATCTATTTTCGGCAAATTTATCTAACCAACTTCTTTCCCGGAAAGTAGATATTTCCCATTTTTATGATACAAATTTCCTGTTTCTATGATATCTATTTTCGAAAGTTGTTTATCTAACCAATCCTTTCGTGAAAGTAGACATTTCCCATTTTTATGGATACAAATTTCCCGTTTTCTATGATATTTATTTTCGGCAAATTTATTATCTAACCAACTTTCCCGGAAAGTAGATATTTCCCATTTTTTATGATACAAATTTCCTGTTTCTATGATAATCTATTTTCGGGAAAAGTTGTTGATTCAACCAACTTCTTTCGCGGAAAGTAGATATTTCTATTTTGCGATACAACAAATTTCCTGCTTTTATGATATCTATTTCGGCAATTTGGTTATCTAACCAACTTTCCTGGAAAGTAGAGATATTTCCCATTTTATGATACAAATTTCTATTTCTATGATAATCTATTTTCGGAAAGTTGTTTATCTAACCAACTTCGCGGAAAGTAGATATTTCCCATTTTTCATGATACAAATTTCGTTTCTATGATAATCTATTGGCAAATTTGGTTATCTAACCAACTCTTTCCCGGAAAGGATATTCCTCTATTTTTTATGATACAAATTTCCTGTTTCTATGATATCTATTTACGGAAAGTTTATTCATCCAACTTTTCGCGGAAAGTAGATATTTCCCATTTTTTATGATACAAATTTCCTGTTTTTCTATGATAATCTATTTTCGGCAAATTTGGTTATCTAACCAACTTCTTCCGGAAAGTAGATATTTCCCATTTTTATGATAAATTTCGTTTTTCTATGATAATCTATTTTCGAAAGTTGTTTATCTAACCAACTTTCGCGGAAAGTAGATATTTCCCATTTTTATGATAAATTTCTGTTTCTATGATATCTATTTTCGGCAATTTGGTTATCTAACCAACTTTCCCGGAAAGTAGATATTTCCCATTTTATGATACAAATTTCCTGCTTTATGATAATCTATTTTCGAAAGAGTCCCAACCAACTTTCGCGGAAAGTGATATTTCCCATTTTTTGATACAATTTCCTTGTTTTTCTGATATCTATTTCGCAAATTTGGTTATCTAACCAACTTTCCCGGAAAGTAGATATTTCCCATTTTTATGATAAATTTCCTGTTTTCTATTATAATCTATTTACGGAAAGTTGTTTATCTAACCAACTTTCGCGGAAAGTAGATATTTCCCATTTTTATGATACAAATTTCCTGTTTCTATGATAATCTATTTCGGCAAATTTGTTATCTAACCAACTTTCCGGAAAGTAGATATTTCCCATTTTTGCGATACAAATTTCCTGTTTCTATGATATTTGCCGGGCAAATTTGGTTATCTAACCAACTTTCCCGGAGTAGATATTTCCCATTTTATGATACAAATTTCCTGTTTATGATAATCTATTTTCGGAAAGTTGTTTATTCAACCAACTTTCGCGGAAAGTAGATATTTCCCATTTTTATGATACAAATTTCCTGTTTTGCGATAATTTACGGGCAAATTTGCTATCTAACCAACTTTCCTTATATATTTCATTTTTTGATACAAATTTCCTGTTTTTCTATGATATCTATTTTCAAATTTGGTTATCTAACCAACTTTCCGAAAGTAGATATTTCCCATTTTTATGATGCCAAATTTTTCCGTTTTTCTATGATAATCTATTTTCGGGAAAGTTGTTATCTAACTTCAAATCTTTGTTAGATATTTCCCATTTTTTATGATAAATTTCCTGTTTTGTGATAATCTATTTTCGGCAAATTTGGTTATTCTAACCATTTTCCCGGAAAGTAGATATTTCACTTTTTTTATGATACCTCTGTTTTTATGATAGATCTATTTTTCGAAAGTTATTATTCAATAACTTTGCAGCAAAAGTAGATATTTCCCATTTTTTTACATACAAATTTCCTGTTTTCTATGATAATCTATTTTCGCAAATTTGCTATCTAACCAACTTCTTCCAAAGTAGATATTTCCCATTTTTTATGATACAAATTTCAAGGTTTTCTATGATAATCTATTTACGGAAAGTTGTTGATCAACCAACTTCGCGGAAAGTAGTATATTTCATTTTTATGATACAAATTTCCTGTTTTATGATATCTATGGCAATGGGTTATCTAAACTTCCTTATAGATATTTCATTTTTTATGATACAAATTTCCTGCTTTCTAAGATATCTATTTTCGAAAGTTGTTTATCTAACCAACTTCGCGGAAAGTAGATATTTCTACTTTTATGGATACAATTTCGTTTATGATAATCTATTTTTCGGCAATTTGGTTATCTAACTCAACTTTCCCGGAAAGTAGATATTTCCCATTTTTGGCGATATAAATTTCGTTTTGATATCTATTTTCGGCAAATTTGGTTATCTAACCCAACTTTTCCCGGAAAGCAGATATTTCCCATTTTTTATACAAATTTCCTGTTTTATAAATTGGCTTTATGAAAGTTGTTTATCTAACCAATCCTGCGGAAAGTAGATATTTCATTTTATGATACCCCCGTTTCTATGATAATCTATTTTCGGCAAATTTGATATCTAACCAACTTTCCTGGTAGATATTTCCTCTATTTTTATGATAGCAATTTCTCTGTTTTTTATGATAATCTATTTAATTTATCTAACCAACTTTCGCGAGTAGATATTTCATTTTTATGATACAAATTTCCTGTTTTTATGATATCTATTCGGCAATTTGTTATCTAACCAAAGTGATATTTTCTATTTTTATGATACAAATTTCCTGTTTTATGATAATTCATTTTCGAAAGTTGTTTATCTAACCAACTTTCGCGGTAAAGATATTTCCCATTTTATGATACAAATTTCTGTTTTCTATGATAATCTATTTTCGGCAAATTTGGTTATCTAACCAACTTTCCCGGAAAGTAGATATTTCCCATTTTTTATGATACAAATTTCCTGTTTATGATAATCTATTTTCGGAAAGTTGTTTATCTAACCAACTTTCGCGGAAAGTAGATATTTCATTTTTTATAGATACAAATTCTGTTTTCTAGATATCTATTTTCGGCAAATTTATTTAAACTAATCAATTTCCCGGAAAGTAGATATTTCCCATTTTTTATGATACAAATTTCGTTTCTATGATAATCTATTTTCGAAAGTTGTTTATCTAACCAACTGCGAAAGTAGATATTTCCATTTTTTGATACAAATTTCTGTTGATAATCTATTTTCGGCAAATTTGTTATTCAACCAACTTTCCCGGAAAGTAGATATTTCCCATTTTTATGATACAAATTTCTGTTTTCTATGATAATCTATTTTCGGGAAAGTTGTTTATCTAACCAACTTTCGCGGAAAGTAGATATTTCCCATTTTTATGATACAAATTCTCTGTTTCTATGATATCTATTTTCGGCAATTTGGTTATCTAACCAACTTTCTCGGAAAGTATATCTATTTTTTATGATACAAATTTCCCGTTTCTATATAATCTATTTTCGAAAGTTGTTTATCTAACCAACTTTCGCGAAAGTAGATATTTCATTTTTATGATACAAATTCTGTTTATGATATCTATTTTCGGCAAATTTGGTTATCTAACCAACTTTCCCGGAAAGTAGATATTTCCATTTTTATGATACAAATTTCTGTTTCTATGATAAATCATTTTCGGGAAAGTTGTTTATCTAACCAACTTCGCAAGTAGATATTTCCATTTTTATGATACAAATTTCCTGTTTTCTATGATAATCTATTTTCGCAAATTTATATTCTAACCAACTTTCGCGGAAAGTAGATATTTCCCATTTTTGCGATACAAATTTCCTGTTTCTATGATATCTATTTTCGCAATCGGTTATCTAACCAACTTTCCGGAAAGTAGATATTTCCATTTTTATGATACAAATTTCCGTTTTATGATAATCTATTTTCGAAAATTTGGTTATCAAACCCTCCCGGAAAGTAGATATTTCCATTTTTTGTGATACAAATTTCCTGTTTCTATGATAATCTATCAAAATTATGGTAAGTATTTCCTCAAAATTCGAAAATCTATTCCCGAAATCGATAATCTTATTTTCCTAAGTGATAATCTATCTACTTTTCGGGAAAGTAGATAAACCAACTTTCCCGGAAAGTAGATATTTCCCATTTTATGATACAAATTTCGTTTCTATGATAATCTATTTTCGGAAAGTTGTTTATCTAACCAACTTTCGCGGAAAGTAGATATTTCCCATTTTTTATGATACAAATTTCCTGTTTTCTATGACATCTATTTTCGGCAAATTTGGTTATCTAAACCAACTTTCCCGAAAAGTAGATATTTCCATTTTTATGATACAAATTTCTGTTTATGATAATCTATTTTTCCGGCAATTTGGTTATCTGTTCAACTTTCCGGAAAGTAGATATTTCCCATTTTTATGATACAAATTTCTGTTTCATGATAATTATTTTTGAAAGTGTTTATCTAACCAACTTTCGCGGAAAGTAGATATTTCCAATTTTTATGATACAAATTTCCTGTTTTCTATGATATCTATTTTCGGCAAATTTGGTTATCTAACCAACTTTCCTGAAAGCAGATATTTCCCATTTTTATGATACAAATTTCTCGTTTTCTATGATATTCATTTTCGGAAAATTTGGTTATCTAACCAACTTTCCCGGAAAGTAGATATTTCCCATTTTTGTGATACAAATTTCCCGTTTCTATGATAATCTACTGCAAAATTAGTAATATTTCCAAAATTGAAATCTATCCCCGAAAACGATAATCTACTTTCCCGAAAAAAGTAGAAAAATCATCTACTTTTCGGGAAAGTAGATAACTCAACTTTCCGGAAAGTAGATATTTCTATTTTTATGATACAAATTTCCTGTTTTATGATACTATTTTCGAAAGTTGTTTATCTAACCAACTATGAAAGTAGATATTTCATTTTATGATACAAATTTCTGTTTCTATGATAATCTATTTTCGCAAATTTGGTTATCTAACCAACTTCTGGAAAGTAGATATTTCTATTTTTATGATACAAATTTCCTGTTTTCAGATAATCATATTCGGAAAGTTATTATTCAACTAACTTTCGCGAAAGTAGATATTTCTATTTTTATGATACAAATTTCTCGTTTTCTAGATAATCTATTTTCGGAAAGTTATCTAACCAACTTTCCGGAAAGTAGATATTTCCCATTTTTTATGATACAAATTTCTGTTTTCTATGATATTCATTTTCGAAAGTTGTTTATCTAACCAACTGAAAGTAGAGATTTTATTTTTACATACAATTTCTGTTTTATGATATCTATTTTCGAAAATTTGGTTATCTAACCAACTTTCCCGGAAAGTAGATATTTCCAATTTTGTGCATACAAATTTCTGCTTTCATGATAATCTACTGCAAATTTAGTAATATTTCCCAAAATTCAGAAAATCTATTCCCGAAAAATCGATAATCTACTTTTCTCGAAAGTAGAGAATCTATCTACTTTTCAAGTAGATAACCAACTTTTCCTGGAAAGTAGATATTTCCATTTTTATGATACAAATTTCGCCAGATAACTCTTGCAGTTGTTTATCTAACCAACTTCGCGGAAAGTAGATATTCCCATTTTTATGATACAAATTTCCTGTTTCAGATATCATATTTTCGCAAATTTGAAGTATTCAATCCTCTGAAAGTAGATATATTTCCATTTTATGATACAAATTTCTGTTTTATGATAATCTATTTAGTTGTTTATCTAACCAACTGTGAAAGTAGAGATATTTCTATTTTTATGATACAAATTTCGTTTTCTATGATAATTATTTTCGAAAATTTGGTTATTCAACCAAATTTTTCCGGAAAATATATTTCCTAGTGATACAAATTTCCTGCTTTTTATGATAATCTATTTCGGGAAGTTGTTTATCTAACCAACTGCGAAAGTAGATATTTCATTTTTATGATACAAATTTCTGTTTTATGATATCTATTTTCGGAAATTTGGTTATCTAACCAACTTTCCCGGAAAGTAGAATATTTCCCATTTTTATGATACAAATTTTTTTCTTATGATATCTTATTTCGGCACAATATAGTTCAACTTTCCTCCGGTAGATATTTCATTTTTATGATACAAATTTCTGTTTTCTATGATAATTCATTTTCGGAAAGTTGGTTATCTAACCAACTTCCCGGAAAGTAGATATTTCCCATATTTTTATATACAAATTTCGTTTCTATGATAATTCTACCGGAAAGTTGTTTATCTAATCCAACTTTCCGAAAGTAGATATTTCTATTTTTTATGATACAAATTTCCCGTTCATGATATTCATTGCAAATTTGGTTGTTCAACCAACTTTCCGGAAAGTAGATATTTCCCATTTTTATGATACAAATTTCCTGTTTTCTATGATATCTATTTTCGGAAAGTTGTTTATTCAACCAACTTTCGCGGAAAGTAGATATTTCCCATTTTATGATACAAATTTCTGTTTTCTATGATAATCTATTTTGCAATTTGTTATCTAACCAACTTTTCGGAAAGTAGATATTTTCCCATTTTATGATACAAATTTCTGTTTCTATGATAATTCATTTTCGGCAAATTTGGTTATCTAACCAACTTTCCCGGAAAGTAGATATTTCCTATTTTTATGATACAAATTTCCTGTTTTCTATGATAATCTATTTTCGGAAAATTTGTTATCTAACCAACTTTCCCGGAAAGTAGATATTTCCCATTTTTATGATACAAATTTCCGTTTCTATATATATTTCCCAAAATTCGAAAATCTATTCCCGAAAATTATAATCTATTTTCCCGAAAAAGTAGATAATCTATCCACTTTTCGAAAGTAGATAACCAACTTTCCCGTGATATTTTTTTAGATACAAATTTCCTGTTTTCTATGATAATTCATTTTCGGGAAAGTTATCTAATCAATCTTCGCGGAAAGTAGATATTTTGTTATACCGTTTCTATGATAATCTATTTCTGCAAATAATATTCAAACCAACTTTCCTGAAAAGTAGATATTTCCCATTTTTATGATACAAATTTCTGCTTCTATGATAATCTATTTTTCAAAATTTGGTTATTCAACCAACTTTCCCAAAGTAGATATTTCCCATTTTTATGATACAAATTTCTGTTTTCTATGATAATCTATTTTCGAAAGTTGTTTATCTAACCAACTTTCGCAAAGTAGATATTTTATTTTTTTATGATACAAATTTCCCTGCGATATTCCATTTTCGGAAATTTGGTTATCCAACCAACTTTCCTGAGTGATATTTCCATTTTTATGATACAAATTTCGTTTTCTATGATAATCTATTTTAAAATGGTTATTCAACCAACTTTCCTGAAAGTAGATATTTCCCATTTTTGTGATACAAATTTCCTGTTTTCTATGAGATAATTCACTTCTGCAAAATTAGGTAATATTTCCCAAAATCGAAAATCTATTTCTCGAAAATCGATAATCTATTTTCCGAAAAGTAAATTCATCTACTTTTCGAAAGTAGATAACCAACTTTCCATAGATATTTCCATTTTTTATGATAAATTTCCTGTTTTCTATGATATCTATTGTAAGTTGTTTATCTCAACTTTCGGAAAGTATATTTCCCATTTTTTATGATACAAATTTCCTGTTTTCATGATAATCTATTTTGGCAAATTTGGTTATTCAACCAACTTTCCTGAAAGTAGATATTTCTATTTTATGATACAAATTTCCTGTTTCTATGATAATCTATTTTCAAAGTTGGTTATCTAACCAACTTCGCGGAAAGTAGATATTTCCCATATTTTATGATAAATTTCCTGTTTCTATGATAATCTATTTTCGGAAAATTGTTTATCTAACCAACTTTCCCGGAAAGTAGATATTTCCCATTTTATGATACAATTTCCTGTTTATGATAATCTATTTTCGGAAATTAGTTATCTAACCAACTTTCCCGGAAAGTAGATATTTCATTTTTTATGATACAATTGTTTCTATGATAATCTATTTTCGGAAAGTTGTTTATCTAACCAACTTTCGCGGAAAGTAGATATTTCCCATTTTTATGATACAAATTTCCTGTTTTCTATGATAATCTATTTTCGCAAATTTTATTATCTAACCAACTTTCCGGAAAGTAGATATTTCCCATTTTTTGATACAAATTTCCTGTTTCTATGATAATCTATTATCGGAAAATTTGGTTATCTAACCAACTTTCCCGGAAAGTAGATATTTCCCATTTTGTGATACAAAATTTCTGTTTCTATGATAATCTACTTCAAAATTTAGTAATATTTCAAATTCGAAAAATCTATTTCGAAAATCGATAATCTACTTTCGCGAAAAGTAGAATCTATCTATTTTTTCGGAAGTAGATAACCAACTTTCTGGAAAGTAGATATTTCCATTTTTATGATACAAATTTCCTCGTTTTATGATAATCTATTTTCGAAAGTTGTTTATCTAACCAATCTTGAAAGTAGATATCCCATTTTTATGACAAATTTCGTTTTATGATAATCTATTTTCGGCAAATTTGGTTATCTAACCAACTTTCGGAAAGTAGATATTTCCCATTTTTATTATACAAATTTCCCGTTTTCTATGATAATCTATTTTCGAAAGTTGTTTATTCAACCAACTTTCGGGGAAAGTAGATATTTCCATTTTTATGATAAATTTCCTGTTTCTATGATATCTATTTCGCAAATTTGTCTAAACCAACTTTCCCGGAAAGTAGATATTTCCCATTTTTTATGATACAAATTTCCTGTTTTCTATGATAATCTATTTTCGGAAAATTGTTATCTAACCAACTTTCCCGGAAAGTATATTTCATTTTTGTGATACAAATTTCTGTTTATGATAATTTACTTCAAAATTAGGTAATATTTCAAAATTCGAAAATCTATTCCCCGAAAATCGATAATCTACTTTCCCGAAAGTAGAAATCATCTACTTTTCGGGAAAGATAACCAACTTCCTGAAAGTAGATATTTCATTTTTATGATACAAATTTCCTGTTTTCTATGAAAACTATTTTCGGAAAGTTTATCTAACCAACTTCGCGGAAAGTAGATATTTCCTTTTTTATGATACAAATTTCGCTTTCTATGATAATCTATTTCGGCAAATTTGGTTATCTAACCAACTTCCGGAAAGTAGATATTTCATTTTTCAGATGCTAAATTTCTATGATAATCTACTTTTTGCAAAAATTAGTAATATTTCAAAAATTCGAAAATCTATTCCCGAAAAATCGATAATCTACTTTCCCGAAAAGTAGAAAAATCTATCTACTTTTCGGGAAAGTAGATAACCAACTTTCTGGAGCTAGATATTTCCCATTTTTATGATACAAATTTCCTGTTTTCTATGATAATCTATTTTCGGAAAGTTGTTTATCTAACCAACTTTCGCGAAAGTAGATATTTCTTTTTATGATACAAATTTCTGTTTCTATGATAATCTATTTTCGGCAAATTTGGTTATCTAACCAACTTCCCGGAAAGTAGATATTTCCCATTTTTTATGATACAAATTTCTGTTTATGATAATCTATTTTCGGGAAAGTTGTTTATCTAACCAACTTTGGAAAGTAGATATTTCATTTTTATGATAAATTTCCTGTTTTATGATATCTATTTCGCAAATTTGGTTATTCAACCAACTTTCCTGAAAGTAGATATTTCCATTTTTTATGATACAAATTTCTGTTTCCATGATAATCTATTTTCGGAGTTGTTTATCTAACCAACTTTCGGAAAGTAGATATTTCCATTTTTATGATAAAATGTTTTCTATGATAATCTATTTTCGGCAAATTTGGTTATTCAACTACTTAGATATTTCCCATTTTTTATGATATAAATTTTCCGTTTCTATGATATTCATTTCAAATTTGGTTATCTAACCAAATTTCCCTGAAAGTAGATATTTCCCATTTTTTGTGATACACCGTTTTCTATGATAATCTACTGCAAAATTTGGTAATATTTCCCAAAATTCGAAAATTCATTCCCCGAAAAATCGATAATCTACTTCCCGAAAGTAGATAATCTATCTACTTTTCGGGAAAGTAGATAACCAATTTCCTGAAAGTAGATATTCATATTTTATGATACAAATTTCTGTTTTCTATGATAAATCTATTTTCGAAAGTTGTTTATCTAACCAACTTTCGCGGAAAGTAGATATTTCCCATTTTTGATACAAATTTCCTGTTTCTATGATATCTATTTTCGGCAAATTTGTTATCTAACTGACTTTCCCGGAAAGTAGGTATTTCACATTTTTATGATACAAATTTCCTGTTTTCTATGATAATCTATTTTCGGAAAATTTGGTTATCTAACCAACTTTCCCGGAAAGTAGATATTTCCCATTTTTGTGATACAAATTTCCTTTTTCTATGATAATCTACTTTGCAAAATTAGGTAATATTTCCAAAATTCGAAAATCTATTCCCAAGAAAAAATCGATAATCTATTTCGAAAAGTAGAAAATCTATCTACTTTTCGAAAGTAGATAACCAACTTTCCCGGAAAGTAGATATTTCCCATTTTTATGATACAAATTTCCGTTTTCTATGATAATCTATTTTCGAAAGTTTTATCTAACCAACTTTCGCGGAAAGTAGATATTTCCATTTCTATGATACAAATTTCCTGTTTTATGATAATCTATTTTCGGAAAATTTGTTATCTAACCAACTTCCCGGAAAGTAGATATTTTTTTTATGATACAAATGTTTTATGATAATCTATTTTCGGAAAGGTTTATCTAACCAACTTCGCGGAAAGTAGATATTTCCCATTTTTATGATACAAATTTCCTGTTTTCTATGATAATCTATTTTCGGCAAATTTGTTATCTAACCAACTTTCCCGGAAAGTAGATATTTCCCATTTTTATGATACAAATTTCCTGTTTTCTATGATAATCTATTTTCGGGAAAGTTGTTTATCTAACCAACTTTCGCGGAAAGATATTTCCCATTGTTTATGATACAAATTTCTGTTTTCTATGATATATTTTCGCAAATTTGTTATCTAACCAAATTTCCTGGAAAGTAGATATTTTAAGATTTTTGTGATAAATTTCCTGTTTTCTATGATAATCTACTTGCAAAATTTGGTAATATTTCCAAAATTCGAAAATCTATTCCCCGAAAAATCGATAATCTACTCTTTCCGAAAGTAGAAAATCTATCTACTTTCGAAAGTAGATAACCAACTCTCCGGTGAGATATTTCCCATTTTTTATGATACAAATTTCCTGTTTTCATGATAATCTATTTTCGGTTTTTATCTAACCAACTTTCGCGGAAAGTAGATATTTCCATTTTTATGATACAAATTTCCTGTTTTCTATGATATCTATTTTCGGCAAATTTGGTTATCTAACCAACTTTCCCGGAAAGTAAGATATTTCACATTTTATGATACAAATTTCCGTTTTATGATAATTCATTTTCGAAAAATGGTTATCTAACCAACTTTCCCGGAAAGTAGATATTTCCCATTTTTGTGATACAAATTTCTTTTTCTATGATAATCTACTTTGCAAAATTAGTAATATTTCAAATTCGAAAATCTACCCCCGAAAATCGATAATCTACTTTTCCCGAAAATCTATCTACTTTTCGAAAGTAGATAACCAACTTTCCGTAGATATTTCCCATTTTTATGATACAAATTTCCCGTTTTATGATAATCTTTTTTCGGGAAAGTTGTTTATCTAACCAACTTTCGCGGAAAGTAGATATTTCCATTTTCTATGATACAAATTTCCTGTTTTCTATGATATCTATTTTCGGCAATTTGCTGTTTAAACCAACTTTCCCTGAAAGTAGATATTTCATTTTTTATGATACAAATTTCCCTGTTTCTATGATATCTTATTTTGAAAAATTTGTTATCTAACCCAACCTTCCGAAAGTAGATATTTCCCATTTTTTGATACAATTTCCTGTTTCTATGATAATCTACTAAAAAATTAGGTATTATTTCCAAAATTCGAGAAAATCTATTCTCTGAAAAATATAATCTACTTTTCTGTTTACTTTCGGGAATAGATAACCAACTTTCCTGAAAGTAGATATTTCCATTTTATGATACAAATTTCCTGTTTTCTATGATAATCTATTTTCGAAAGTGTTTATCTTTAACCAACTTTCGCGGAAAGTAGATATTTCTATTTTTATGATACAAATTTCCCGTTTCTATGATAATTCAATTTCGGCAAATTTGGTTATCTAACCAACTTTCCCGGAAAGTAGATATTTCCATTTTTATGATACAAATTTCTTGTTTCTATGATAATCATTTTCGAAAGTTGTTTATCTAACTAACTTCGCGGAAAGTAGATATTTCCCATTTTTATGATACAATTTCTGTTTCTATGATAATCATTTTGAAATTTGGTTATCTAACCAACTTTCCGAAAGTAGATATTTCCCATTTTTTATGATAAAAATTTCCCGTTTCTATGAATCTATTTTCGAAATTACAACCAACTTCCAAGTAGATATTTCATTTTTTGTGATACAAATTTCTGTTTTATGATAACACTTGCAAAATTAGTAATATTTCCAAAATTCGAAAATCTATTCCCCGAAAATCGATAATCTACTTTCCCGAAAGAATTATCTCACTTTTCGAAAGTAGATAACCAACTTTCCCGGAAAGTAGATATTCCATTTTTATGATACAATTTCTGCTTATGATAATTCATTTTTGTTTATCTAAATCGTAGATATATTTCCTTTTATGATACAATTTCCTGTTTCTATGATAATCTATTTTCGGCAATTTATTATCTAACCAACTTTCCTGAAAGTAGATATTTCCCATTTTTTATGATACAAATTTCCTGTTTTCTATGATAATCTATTTTCGGGAAAGTTGTTTATCTAACCAAATTTCGCGGAAAGTAGATATTTACTTTTATGATACAAATTTCGTTTTCTATGATATCTATTTCGGCAAATTGTTATCTCAACCAACTTTCCCGAAAGTAGATATTTCCATTTTTATGATACAAATTTCCGTTTCTATGATATCTATTTTCGAAAATTTGTTATTTAACCAACTTTCCTGGAAAGTGATATTTCCCATTTTTGTGATACAAATTTCCTGTTTTATGATAATCTACTTCGCAAAATTAGGTAATATTTCAAAATTCGAAAAATCTATTCTCCAAAAATCGATAATTCATTTTCCCGAAAAGTAGAAAATTATTCACTTTCGAAAGTAGATAACCAACTTTCCTGAAAGAGATATTTCCATTTTTTATGATACAAATTTCCGTTTTCTATGATAATTTATTTTCGAAAGTTGTTTATCTAACCAACTTTCGCGGAAAGTAGATATTTCCCATTTTATGATACAAATTTCTGTTTTCTATGATAATCTATTTTCGGAAAATTTGTTTATCTAACCAACTTTCCCTGAAAGCAGATATTTCTATTTTTTGTGATACAAATTTCCCGTTTATGATAATCTATTAAGTAAAATTAGGTAATATTTCCAAAATTCGAAAATCTATTCTGAAAAATCGATAATCTACTTTCCTGAAAGTAGAAAATTTATCTACTTTTCGGAAAGTAGATAACCAACTTTCCCGGAAAGTAGATATTTCATTTTTTATGATACAAATTTCGTTTTATGATAATCTATTTTGCGAGTTTATCTAACCAAATTTCGCGGAAAGTAGATATTTCCATTTTTATGATACAAATTTCTGTTTTTATGATAAACTATTTTCGGCAAATTTGTTATCTAACCAACTTCCCGAAAGTATATTTCCATTTTTATGATACAAATTTCCTGTTTTCTATGATAATCTATTTTCGGGAAAGAGTTTATCTAACCAACTTTCGCGGAAAGTAGATATTTCCCATTTTTATGATACAAATTTCCTGTTTTCTATGATATCTATTTTCGGCAAATTTGGTTATCTAACCAACTTTCCTGAAAGTATATTTCCATTTTTATGATACAAATTTCCTGGTTTCTATGATAATCTATTTTCGAAAATTGGTTATCTAACCAACTTTCCGAAAGTAGATATTTCCCATTTTGTGATACAAATTTCTGTTTCTATGAAATCTATTTTCGGCAAATTTGGTTATTCAACCAACTTTCCCGAAAGTGATATTTCCCATTTTTATGATACAAATTCTGTTTTATGATAATCTATTTTCGGGAAAGTTATTTATCTAACCAACTTTCACAGGAAAAAGTAGATATTTCCCATTTTTTATGATACAAATTTCCGTTTTCTATGATAATCTATTCTGGAAAATTGTTATCTATCCAACCTTTCCAAGCAGATATTTCATTTGTGATACAAATTTCGTTTTCTATGATAATCTACTTCGCAAAATTAGTAATATTTCAAATTCGAGAAAATTCATTCCCCGAAAAATCGATAATCTACTTTCCCGAAAAGTAGAAAATTCATCTACTTTTCGGGAAAGAGATCTAACCAACTCTCCCGGAAAGTAGATATTTCCATTTTTATGATACAAATTTCCTGTTTATGATAATCTATTTGCGGAAAGTTGTTTATCTAACCAACTTTCGCGAAAGTAGATATTTCCCCTTTTTATGATACAAATTTCCTGTTTTCTATGATATTCATTTTCGGCAAATTTGGTTATCTAACCAACTTTCCCGGAAAGTAGATATTTCCCATTTTATGATAAAATTTCCCTGTTTTATGATAATCTATTTCGGAAATTTGGTTATCTAACCAACTTTCCGGAAAGTAGATATTTCCCATTTTTGTGATACAAATTCTGTTTTCTATGATAATCTACTTCGCAAAATTAGTAATATTTCCAAAATTCGAAAAATCTATTCCCTGAAAAAATCGATAATCTACTTTCCCGAAAGTAAATTCATTTCTACTTTTCGAAAGTAGATAACCAACTTTCCCGGAAAGTAGATATTTCCCATATTTTTTATGATACAAATTTCCCGTTTCTATGATAATCTATTTTCGGAAAGTTGTTTATTCAACTAACTTCGCGGAAAGTAGATATTTCCCCATTTTTATGATAACAAATTTCCTGTTTCTATGATAATCTATTTTCGGCAAATTTGGTTATCTAACCAACTTTCCCGGAAAGCAGATATTTCCCATTTTTATGATACAATTTCGTTTTCTATGATATCTATTTTCGGTGTTTATCTAACCAAATTTCTCGGAAAGTAGATATTTCCAATTTTTATGATACAATTTGCTTCTATGATAATCTATTTTCGGCAATTTGGTTATCTAACCAACTTTCCCGGAAAGTAGATATTCCCATTTGTTATGATAAATTTCCCAGTTTCTATGATAATCTATTTCGGAAAATTTGGTTATCTAACCAACTTTCCTGGAAAGTAGATATTTCCCATTTTTTGTGATACAAATTTCCGTTTTCTATGATAATCTACTGCAAAATTAGTAATATTTCAAAATTCGAAAATCTATTCCCCGAAAAATCGATAATCTACTTCTGAAAATCTATTTAATTTTTCGAAAGTAGATAACCAACTTTCCTGCAAAGTAGATATTCCCATTTTTATGATACAAATTTGTTTTCTATGATATCTATTTTCGAAAGTTGTTTATCTAACCAACTTTCGCGGAAAGCAGATATTTCCATTTTTGATACAAATTTCCCGTTTTATGATAAATCTATTTTCGAAAATTTGTTTATCTAACTAACTTTCCCGGAAAGTAGATATTTCATTTTTTTGTGATACAAATTTCCCGTTTTCTATGATAATCTACTTCGCAAAATTAGGTAATATTTCCAAAATTCGAAAAATCTATTCCCCGAAAAATCGATAATCCACTTTTCCCGAAAGAAAATTAATCTATTTCGGGAAAGTAGATAACCAACTTCCCGGAAAGTAGATATTTCATTTTTATGATACAAATTTCCCGTTTATGATAATCTATTTGCGGAAAGTTGTTTATCTAACCAACTTTCGGGAAAGTAGATATTTCCATTTTTATGATACAAATTTCCTTTTCTATGATAATCTATTTTCGGCAAATTTGTTATCTAACCAACTTTCCCGGAAAGTAGATATTTCCCATTTTTATTATACAAATTTCCTGTTTTCTAGATTATCTATTTTCGAAAGTTATTATCTAACCAACTTTCGCAAAGTAGATATTTCCATTTTTATGATACAATTTGTTTTATGATATCTATTTTGGCAAATTTATTATCTAACCAACTTTCCCGAAAGTAGATATTTCCATTTTTTATGATACAAATTTCCGGTTTTCATGATAATCTTTTTCGAAAATTGGTTATCTATCCAACTTTCCCGGAAAGTAGATATTTCCCATTTTGTGATACAATTTCCGTTTTATGATAATCTACTTCGCAAAATTAGGTAATATTTCCAAAATTCGAAAATCTATTCTGAAAATCGATAATCTACTTTCCCGAAAAGTAGAAATCTATCTACTTTTCGAAAGTAGATAACCAACTTTCCCGGAAAGTAGATATTTCCCATTTTTATGATACAATTTCTGTTTTCTATGATAATCTATTTGGAGTTGTTTATCTAACCAACTTTCGCGAAAGTAGATATTTCCCATTTATGATACAAATTTCCTGTTTTATGATATCTATTTTCGGCAATGGTTATCTAACCAACTTTCCCGAAAGTAGATATTCCCATTTTTATGATACAATTTCCTGTTTTCTATGATATTCATTATCGGAAAATTTGGTTATCTAACCAACTTTCCCGGAAAGTAGATATTTCCCATTTTTGTGATACAAATTTCTGTTTCTATGATAATCTACTTGCAAATTTAGTAATATTTCCAAAATTCGAAAAATCTATTCCCGAAAATCGATAATCTACTTTCGCGAAAAAATCTATCCACTTTCGGTAGATAACCAACTTTCCCGGAAAGTAGATATTTCCCATTTTTTATGATACAAATTTCCTGTTTTATGATAATCTATTTTCGATATTCAACTAAACCTGAAAGTAGATATTTCCCTTTTTTATGATACAATTTGTTATGATATCTATTTTCGGCAATTTGTTATTTAACCAACTTTCCGGAAAGTAGATATTTCCCATTTTTATTATACAAATTCTGTTTCTATGATAATTCATTTTCGGAAAGTTGTTTATCTAACCAACTTCGAAGTAGATATTTCATTTTTATGATACAAATTTCCTGTTTTCTATGATAATTATTTTCGGCAAATTTGGTTATCTAACCAACTTTCCCGAAAGTAGATATTTCCATTTTTTATGATACAAATTTCGTTTTCTATGATATATCTATTTTCGGAAAATTGGTTATCTAACAAACTTTCCGGAAAGTAGATATTTCCCATTTTTGTGATACAATTTCCTGCTTATGATAATCTACTTCGCAAATTAGGTAATATTTCCAAAATTCGAAAAATCTATTCCCCGAAAAATCGATAATCTACTTTCCCGAAAATCTATTTCTACTTTTTCGAAAGTAGATAACCAACTTTCCCGAAAGATATTTCCCATTTTTATGATACAAATTTCCGTTTTATGAAAATCTATTTCGGAAGGTTTATCTAACCAACTTTCGCGAAAGTAGATATTTCCCATTTTTATGATACAAATTTCCTGTTTCTATGATATCTATTTTCGGAAATTTGGTTATCTAACCAACTTTCTCCCGGAAAGTAGATATTTCCCATTTTGTGATACAAATTTTTCTATGATAATCTACTTTGCAAAATTAGGTAATATTTCCAAAATTCGAAAATCTATCGAAAAATCGATAATCTACTTTCCGGTGAGAAATCTATCTACTTTCGAAAGTAGATAACCAACTTCCCGGAAAGTAGATATTTCCATTTTTTATGATACAAATTTCGTTTTATGATAATCTATTTTCGGAAAGTTGTTTATCTAACCAACTTTCGCGGAAAGTAGATATTTCCCATTTTCTATGATACAAATTTCCTGTTTCTATGATAATCTATTTTCGGCAAATTTGGTTATCTAACCAACTTCCGGAAAGTAGATATTTCCAATTTTTATGATACAAATTTCCCGTTTCTATGATATCTATTTTCGAAAGTTGTTTATCTAACCAACTTTCGCGGAAAGTAGATATTTCCCATTTTTATGATACAAATTTCCTGGTTTTTCATGATAATCTATTTTCGGCAAATTTGTTATCTAACCAACTTTCCCGGAAAGTAGATATTTCCCATTTTTATGATAAATTTCTGTTTATGATAATCTATTTTCGAAAGTTGTTTATCCAACCAACTTTCGCGGAAAGTAGATATTTCCCATTTTTTATGATACAAATTTCTCTGTTTTATGATATCTATTTTCGGCAAATTTGTTATCTAACCAACTTTCCCGGAAAGTAGATATTCCATTTTTATGATATAATTTTCCGTTTATGATATTTATTTTGAAATTTGGTTATTCAACCAAATTTCCCGAAAGTAGATATTTCCATTTTTGTGATACAACTTCTGTTTCTATGATAATCTACTTCGCAAAATTTGCAATATTTCCAAAATTCGAAAATCTATTCCCCGAAAATCGATAATCTACCTTTAGTAGAAAATCTATTCACTTTTCGAAAGTAGATAACCAACTTTCCCGGAAAGTAGATATTTCCCCATTTTTATGATACAAATTCCTCTGTTTCTATGATAATCTATTTTCGAAAGTTGTTTATCTAACCAACTTTCGCGGAAAGTAGATATTTCCCATTTTTATGATACAAATTTCTGTTTTCTATGATAATCTATTTTCGGCAAATTTTGTTATCTAACCGACTTTCCTGAAAGTAGGTATTTCACATTTTTATGATAACAAATTTCTGTTTTATGATAATCTATTTTCGGAAAATTTGGTTATTCAACCAACTCTTCCCGGAAAGTAGATATTTCCATTTTTAGATACAAATTTCTTTTTCTATGATAATCTACTTGCAAAATTAGGTAATATTTCCAAAATTCGAAAATCTATTCCCAAGAAAATCGATAATCTAATTTCCCGAAAATCTATCTACTTTTCGAAAGTAGATAACCAACTTTCCCGGAAAGTAGATATTCCCATTTTTTATGATACAAATTTCCCGTTTTTATGATAATCTATTTTCGGAAAGAGTTTATCTAACCAACTTTCGCGGAAAGTAGATATTTCATTTCTATGATACAAATTTCCGTTTTCTATGAAATCTATTTTCGGCAAATTTGACATCTAACCAACTTCCCGGAAAGTAGATATTTCCATTTTTATAGCAATACGTAACTGAAACGAAGTATTACCGA
>NW_024755234.1:0-7452 GCF_018991925.1 Homarus americanus
CTGTGTCTCCCTTCCTATGCCTTGAAACGTTCTCAGGAAAGATGATGTTCACCGCAGTAAACAAATGGTTCCCCTGAATGAGTTAGCTGGGAGGAGGCGAGACAACCTTTGGGCAGGTAAGAGAACGTTGTTGTGTGTGAATCAGGGAAGCCAGGCAGTGAACTGACTAGGAAGGCAAAAAAAAAATGCCAAGACAGTGATATTTAGGATCTTTGGTTAAGATTAATATTAATTCCTTGTGAAATTTATTAGAAGTTAAATTAGCAGTTCATATACATATAAGAAAAAATATAATAGTAGAATAGTATTTGATGTTGCGTAATACAGCTACTTTAGTGCACAAACTCTTTAATCCACAAAACAAACCTGTAACAAAAAAACACAACTCCCCAATATACAAATCCGACAGAAAATAATCGGAACTATCTATGGACAGGTAAAGCGACAGGTAGCTCAGACAAACAGGTGAGACGGCACACAGCTCAGACAGACAGATGAGACGGCACACAGCTCACACAGACAGGTGAGACGGCACACAGCTCACACAGACAGGTGAGACGGCACACAGCTCAGACAGACAGGTGAGACGGCACACAGCTCAGACAGACATTAATGCTAATTTTGGACACACGTTCTATATATTCTGTGGTCACTTGCCTCGATGTGTCAGTCTTGTTTTCACTCAGGCATTCCATTGTCCTCCGTGTTCTTATTACTGCACTTCACCGTACTACCCAGCCAGTGTGTCTGAAGGAATTAATAGATTTCGGCATGATATAAAAATGAAGAAGAAGAAGAAGAAGAAGAAGAAGAAGAAGAAGAAGAAGAAGAAGAAGAAGAATTATGCAAGTGTTTGTTTAATTTGAGAATCAGCAGTGGATAATTAAGAACAAGAATATTTGAATTGAAAGGGAATGCAAGAAAACAGAATGGAGCGAGGTGGATTAGTAGTGAAACGTGGGTGGCAAACACCGTAGACTTTTCCACATTTACCCACCACACTTGTTGATCCATTAAGATGATTTACTGTCTCAGTATCATTCTTACGTGTACCGCAACTTACCGTATATCTCCCTAAAAGTCAAATCAGTTTTATCATAACTTTCTTTATTTGCTTCATAATAAATAATACGTGAAGAAAAATTTATGCAAATATTGGAAATACATTAATCTTGCCTAATAACTCATTATGTGGCCCTCGAGTATTACATCAACTTTGATTAAAAATCGGATTATCCTCTTAATAGAGTTAAGACTTGAGTTAAGACTTGACGATGAAGGTGTTAATTTGTCGTACTCAAGAGGATTAAGGTATCATACTCACAGGTGGTAATTCACTGAACGTAAGCGGTTGTCATCTTACACAAGGGGTTAAAATCCACAAGTCCGTGAAATATTCACAAGTATTCTATGACGCATGATGTTATACTACTACTACTACTACTACTACTACTACTACTACTAATAATAATAATAATAATAATAATAATAATAATAATAATAATAATAATAATAATAATAATAATAATAATAATAATAATAATAATAATAATAATAATAATAATAATAATAATAATAATAATAATAATAATAATAAAAGTAAATGCATAAATGAAGTGGATGAGTCAACAGAGAAAATTTTTTTCAGAAAGACAAATATTACTTTTTCGTACCTCGTATAGGAAAAATATCTTAACATCTTGCTACGAGGAGTGAGGGGAAAAAACTCAGGCAGAAAAGACATATGAACCTAGTGCCGACCAACACACTCGTCTATATAACTTAGCCTCAGTAAGCTTCTCTCTGGCGTCTCATCTCCTGACCTGACTTTTAATCCTACTACATTCTGACACTTAAACTTATAAATTCCTCCAAGGACCACAAAAAAACTTAAAAGCCTGTAGCCTCAAGCGTCATTAGCGGGGGGGGGGGGTGCGTCAATTACACCCTACCAACATCGTATAAGACGCAGCAAGCTCATCTCTCTTGTTGACTCCCTGGCGAGTCGTCTTCACCAAGCGTCTTTAAAGTTATCTACCGACATATCTTGGAGAATCCTAAACTTCATACGATCTCTTATAGCGTGTTTCCTCCTCCACCTCCACCCACCCCACACACACCCCCCATCCCGTGTCCTCCTCCTCCTCCCCCCACACACACCCCATCCCCCACCTATGATATTAAGTGCGCAGTATACGAAAAGTTCTATTTGTGTGTCTTGTGAATAATTATAGTCTGGGTAAGCAATTTCTTGAGGTGGTTCAGGACGTGATATTTATGAATTCTGCTTTTTGTGTGAGTGTGTGTGTCATGAAACTCTGTCGCTGCTTAGTCTAGCTTAAGATGCATCTGCATTGGCAACAGATGTACTGCGCACTCTGTCAGGCACCAGCAACAAAATGACAAAAATAATGTTGTCGTGTTAAAATCATTCAATTCGTTGATGGTGTCACTGCCTATAGCTTAAACTTAACAAATGAATGTATTGACGCCTTTGGTATTACGGTTTAACTTAATCAGTACGATGAGCTAATCCCTTGAGTACGATGACCCAATCCCTCGACTACGAAGACTCAATACCGTGAGTAAGATGATTTAAACTCTTCTTTTATTTAACCTACTGAAGGAATTCTTGCTTTTGTTATATTCGCTATGTTCAATCGAATTTTTATACTTCAGCACGATATAAAAAAGAAGTATTAATATGTGAGTGTCTGTCAGTTTGAGAATCAGCGGCACATAGACAAGAATATTTGAATTGAAAGGAAGTACAAGAAACCAGAATTAAACGAGGAGGTTTAGTAGTGAAACGTGGGTAACGAATACCGTAGACTTTCTTAACTTTACCCACTACTGTCGATCCATTAAGATGGATATACTTCTCTCTACCATTCTCACGTGTCCCACAACTAGTATATCGTTAATAAAAAAATAAAGTAATTAAGTTTCCAGTATCTCCACTACGAGTAACTAAGAACATAAAGGACATCAGAGCTCACCATGTAAATGACAGAAGTTCAAAGAAACTATTATCATTATATAATTCATTACATAAAAAAAATAAACAAATTGAGTTAATTACAAAAGCTCCACACCCCCGAGGCGAGTGCTTCATAATACAAGCCATGACGCGGGTCGGGGTTAATATACTGTATATTTATATATTTTAACCAAAGACTCGCCTTACTACTACTACACGTATGGATCACTATGTGTAAATATCCTTATAACATGTTTCAAATCTTTCCATCTAATACTACAGGAGGAGTTAATGGTGTAAAGTATACATTCGCTCACAGTATTATAGACTGACGGAGCGACTGAAGTAGAGGAACTACCTGTAGAAGGATAAAGTGGAGGAGGGTCGGATTGACTGATGTGAGGATGGTCTGGCTGAAAAACGTACTGATAGAGAGAGATAGAGAGAGAGCAAACACTTAACTAGAAGAAAAACAAAACCACATCAGAATCCCTTTTCTACTCCACCTCCTCCTCCCCTCCCCCCCTTCCTCTCCCTCCTCCACCTCCCTTTCCTCCCGGCACTATTTCCTCCAGTACTTCCACAGCTCTCCAGGGACAGTCACGCTATTTAAAAAAATCTGTTTTCTTTTTTTTTTTCGTCAGTCTGATACGGAAAAGATTATTTTCTACTTCCGCGACCAATCTCAATGGCACGACTTCCTCT
Organism: Homarus americanus; assembly: GCF_018991925.1. Taxonomy (NCBI): domain Eukaryota; kingdom Metazoa; phylum Arthropoda; class Malacostraca; order Decapoda; family Nephropidae; genus Homarus; species Homarus americanus. Next base: position 3,686 of record NW_024755234.1, read on the forward strand.
TTTGTTAAATGGAAAAAAAAGATATGGATTTACCGTATAGTTCAAGAGTATCTGTCCAATTAATATTTCCATCCTATAAAGTTTTTTTCTAGATTACGTTTTGGTATTTGTTAAACGTAACCACAACTGTTTGATGACTTTTTCTAACAAATTCCGTACATAAATATATGGTTTTATTGTTGTTAGTCGTAAATAAAAACAATTTCCTTGATTTTTTTGTGGAGAGGAGGGGGGGGGAGGAGGAGTGTGGGGGGTTAATTTTAATCTTTACTGAAATTTCCACAAAAAAATCTTCCTCACTTGGGCTGAATGACGAGAAACACTACATCACCTGGCCTGGATAACGAGAAACACTACATCACCTGGCCTGGATGACGAGAAACACTACATCACCTGGCCTGGATGACGAGAAACACTACATCACCTGGCCTGGATGACGAGAAACACTACATCACCTGGCCTGGATGACGAGAAACACTACATCACCTGGCCTGGATGACGAAAACTGCCATCACCTGCTGGATGACGAAAACACTACATCACCCTGGCCTGGATGACGAAACACTACATCACCTGGCCTGGATGACGAGAAACACTACATCACCTGGCCTGGATGACGAGAAACACTACATCACCTGGCCTGGATGACGAAAACACTACATCCTGGCCTGGATGACAAGAAACACTACATCACCTGGCCTGGATGACGAAAACACTACATCACCTGAATGACGCTACTACATCACCTGGCCTGGATGACGAGAAACACTACATCACCTGCCTGGATGACGAGAAACACTACATCACCTGGCCTGGATGACGAGAAACACTACATCACCTGGCCTGGATGACGAGAAACACTACATCACCTGCCCTGGATGACGAAAAACACTACATCACCTGGCCTGGATGACGAAAAACACTACATCACCTGGCCTGGATGACGAGAAACACTACATCACCTGGCCTGGATGACGAGAAACACTACATCACCTGGCCTGGATGACGAGAAACACTACATCACCTGGCCTGGATGACAGAAAACACTACATCACCTGGCCTGGATGACGAAACACTACATCACCTGGCCTGGATGACGAAAGCTTACTACATCACACCTGGCCTGGATGACGAAACACTACATCACCTGGCCTGGATGACGAAAACACTACATCACCTGGCCTGGATGACGAGAAACTACATCACTGGCCTGGATGACGAAACACTACATCACCTGGCCTGGATGACGAAAACACTACATCACCTGGCCTGGATGACGAGAAAACACTACATCACCTGGCCTGGATGACGAAACACTACATCACCTGGCCTGGATGACGAAACACTACATCACCTGGCCTGGATGACGGCTACTACATCACCTGGCCTGGATGACGAAAACACTACATCACCTGTGGCCTGGATGACGAAACACTACATCACCTGGCCTGGATGACGAAAACACTACATCACCTGGCCTGGATGACGAAACACTACATCCCACCTGGCCTGGATGACAAAAAACACTTCATCACACAAGCCTGGATGACGAAAACACACATCCACCTGGCTGGATGACCAAGCACTACATCCTGGCCTGGATGGCAGAAACACTACATCACCTGGCCTGGATGACGAGAAACACTACATCACCTGGCCTGGATGACGAGAAACACTACATCACCTGGCCTGGATGACGAGAAACACTACATCACCAGGCCTGGATGACGAGAAACACTACATCAACTGGCCTGGATGACGAGAAACACTACATCACCTGGCCTGGATGACGAGAAACACTACATCACCTGGCCTGGATGACGAGAAACACTACATCACCTGGCCTGGATGACGAGAAACACTACATCACCTGGCCTGGATGACCGAAAACACTACATCACCTGGCCTGGATGAGCCGAAAACACTACATCACCCCTGGCCTGGATGACTGAAAACACTACATCCACCTGGCCTGGATGGCAGAAGCACTACATCACACCTGGCCTGGATGACGAAAACACTACATCACCTGGCCTGGATGACAATGCTACATCACACTACATATGATTATTTTATTTTAGTTGAGTAAATTTTCTCGGGATATGAAGGATAAAAATGGGTGTGTGTGTGTGTATTGATGATGTGTGTGTGTGTGTGTGTGTGTGTGTGTGTGTGTGTGTGTATGTGTGTGTGTGTGTGTGTGTGTGTGTGTGTGTGTTATAATCTTAAAGCGTTCACGTATATGTAAAAGCTTGTAAACCCGGACCATTACGCTTTATAAACTCTCACCATCACCATTAAAACTCACCATCACCTCTTCTCTTATATCTCACCATCATTCCTTTTAGCTATCTTTTTTATCATTACTTCTTCATTCATACTTCAGTGGTGCACCAGTAACCCTTCACCAGCATCGGTCCTCTAGTGAATAGTTCCTCCAGTCACCTCACCATCATTTCACCATAATATCACCATTCTCATCGTTACCTCACTGTGGCCTTCCCAAGAACTTCACCATCTCTTTTACTATCACCATCACCTCACCATTACTTCACCATAACACCAGGGTCCGTTGCTACCCACACGATGACGTCACCATCTGCAACGAGGACAATTTTTCTACTCCATGTCCGGTGCTTCTGGCTCGTGTGAGTAACCATAGTGTAGGTGTAGACAGCGGTGGTGAGAGAAAATAGTGTAGGCCTCTCCATTGTGGGTGAGAGACACTCATAATATTTAAAGTGTTTACCATGGAAGCTGTGACCCCCCGGCACCTAGTTCGCCAGGCCACCGCCAGGGGGACATTAATCAACATTCCAGAAGTTGTATTTATGTTACATGTGGTATTTTTGCAGTTTTTCTTCAATAATTGATTTATTTTCGCAGTTCTTAACGTGATTTTAAACTCAAATAGCAGAGTTACCGTTTCGCTGTTGTTTATAACTGTTTGGTATTCTTTTGTATGTGTTTTGGTAAAGGTTCTTGCAAAATGTCTTCATGATTCACGACACTCATACACACGACAGTCAAACACGCACACACAAGTGTATCTTGAGTTAGTAGCCAAGATTGGCTGTAAAAGGGCCACACACACCTTCAATACAATTGTAACTCTGTTATTGGAGTATAAATTCATACAAATCCTGAGAAAAACTACGAAAATATATGAATTATTAAAGAAAAACAACAAAACCACCTTCACAAAAGCCGACAGTAGACCCCTGGCGGTGGCCTGACGAACTACGTCTAGCACCGCCGGGACCAGTTCGAGGCTGGGCCCAGCCAGTTGGTTTTTTTTTTAATGGGAATTAGCCCACCCGGGCACAGATCAAACGACCCACAACGGGGCCTGGGGGGGGGGAGGGGGCGAAAAAGGAACAGAAATAAATTTAAAATATAGAAGAAAAAGGTTATACTGTGTTAATGTACACCAGGAGGAGGGTTTCTGTTTACTGGGGTTGGCGTCTCTTGGTGCCGCAGTAGGTGATTGGTGCTTTGGTAGAGTTAGTTTGTCTAACTGTCTCTGTCCGTCTGTCTCTCAGTCTCTGTCTGTCTTTGTATCTGTGTTTGTCTGTCCGTCAGTCTGTCTCTGTCTGCCAGTCTATTTTTACAATGTCTGTCACTGTCTGTCTGTGTCTGTGTTTGTCTCGTTCTGTCTCAGCCTCTCTGTCTCAGCCTCTCTGTCTTTCCACTATGTCGGTCTCTGTCTGTCTGTTCTGTCTCTCTGTCTGTCTGTCTGTTTTTTGTTGAAAGGAGTTGTTGAGTTA
>NW_024755235.1:0-24735 GCF_018991925.1 Homarus americanus
GTGTGTGTGTGTGTGTGTGTGTGTGTAAGGGTGTTTGAGTTATAATTATTGGAGCGTTTGTGTGTACGGGAGTATTAGTATGAAGGACTGTTTGTGTTTAACGGAGTTTTATTGTACGTAGAGATACTTATGTGTGTGTGTGAGTGTGTGTGTAGGGGTCATCAAGTGTGTATAATGTATGTAAGTCATCATTTCTCTCTATCGTCCTGTAGAATGTTAGGTTAGGTTAGGTTAAGCACTCCAGTTTATTTCACCGTATTAAACATCATTCAATAAATTATAATTTACCCATATATTTGATAATTATCAAATAAATGGGTAAATAAATGAACATATAAATAAAAAAAAATACTATATAATGAAAATAATAAATAGAATAATAGATAAAAAATACACACAACACCGAAGACTAATATAGATGTATGGGAAAGTAAAACAGAAAACAAGAGAGTTGTCATCAAGGATTTATGGCGAGTGAGAAAAAGAGCATTAGCACCTCCTCACCTCCACCATCCATTAAAGATAACTACACCCCGCCACCCTCTCTTCCTCCATCCAGTTACCCTTCCTTCCTCCACCCAGTCACTCTCCTTCCCTCCTCCACATTCTCCTGTTCCTCTCCTTATTCCCTTTCATCCTAACTCATTTCCCATCCTCATCCCCAATGCTTTGCCTTCTTCCCCTGTTCTTCCCCCTCCCCCAATTCCCCTCATCCCTAAATGCTTTCCCATTCCCCCACTACTTACCTTTTCCTCCTCTCCCTACCCTTCCCATTCCTCCCTACCCATCCCACTCCTCTTTACCCTTCTTCCTCTCCTTATCCTTCCCACTCCTCCCTACCCTTCCCACTCCCCCTCCCTTTCCCTCTCCTTATCCTTCCCACTCCTCCCTACCCTTCCCATTCCCCCTCCCTTTCCCTCTTCCCCTCCTTCCCCCCTTCCCTTCCCTCCCACAATCCCCTTCTCCAGAGTTACACATTAAACCACATGAGACGGATGTTGAGTTTGGTACAATGACATCCCCCAAAACCCATCCCACCTCCCACTGCCCAGATGTCACAAGTCTCTAGCCGAGGCCACGCGTTCGAAACCGCTTCCTCCCCTCATTTCGTCTACCCCCTTTCAACATACATCATTCGTAACCACTCTCAAGAAGGCGTTGTTTCTTTTCCTTTGGTAATATATTCCCGGATGATGACTTTCAGAGACGTAATTCACGATCTTAGGAAGTGTGGGGAATAGGTATGTATTAGGGAGTTATTAGGTGACTACGGCATGGTTGACGGATGATGGGACTGGGAGGAGTGGCGGACTAAGTAGGGGTGCGAGGAGGGTTACCCAGGTTAATGAAAGGTGCGCTACTTCATTCCCCGCCGTTTTATCCCCAAAAGTGCACACACAGTCCCGTTATGTATATCCCTTACCAGTACGAGTTGTATGATGTATATCCATGTGTCACGGTGATTTAGTCTTTCAGTATGTATTACTATATCTCAGTGTATTCTCTCCTGTGTATCTTTTCTAATATATCAATGTGTCGTGTTATGTGTCCCATCTAGAGTATTTTTATCAACATACCTTCCATATATGTCTTACTGTATCTATCTCTGTTATGTTCTGGTCAATTATGTATTATTATCAGTATGGCTGTCAGTATATTCTATCTCTTTCTGTCTGTCATTTAGTCTGTCTGTCTACCTCTGCAAATAAACACATCTCGTATAGGTTCGCCACGAATTTTTTTGCCGGTATATTCATTAAACAAATTTATTACTTACTCGGTTTTGTAAGTTCATCAGAAGTTTCGAGGAATTATATCCTTCTCATTAGTGTTTCGTTCAGTTTCAGTCACTAATGAAAACGAATAACGAATGTAGGTCTGATTTTCCATTACTTGTGCGGGGGGAAGGGGTTCGACGAATTTTAGAATGAACACTACGACTCCTGTTGTCTCGGTAAGGTTGCCACAATCCTTCCACCGTTGTCTCATATTTTTTCAACACAATTTTGTATAGGTCCAGCAACATTGTCCAGGGAGCAACATAAAAAGGTTGAAGAAATATCATCATTCACGCCACTGAAAACGTCAATATAAAAATTAATGAGAATATATACGAGAATCATTATGGGTATCATTGGCCTCGTAAATCTGACTTACTCACCCTTTACACTTGCTAATTACTGTACTAGACACTCAGACTGGATTCATTACGTCGTTTATTATACAATTAGTGGATTAACTACATCATTGTGACAGTACACTTAACCTGGTATGATATAATTTCATAACAATAACGACTACAGTAATAATAATAATAATAATGATAATAATAATAATAATAATAATAATAATAATAATAATAATAAACAGTACAAACATCAGTGGTCATAATATCAATAGATGAAACATAGGGCCATGGTGAACCCCCGCACGATACAACATAAGGTGACCATAACGGCGGTAACGGAAACCCATAACAGGTCATCGGTCTTGAGATTAACCAGAATATTGGAAAGGTGAGGAGGAACCAGACTCTCCTTTACTCTCCCTTCCCTGCCCCCCTAACCTCGATGCCGCCTTCCTCACCTCTATTCTGCCTCCCTCACCTCTATCCGGCCTTCCTCTCCCCTGCCCCTCTCATCCTTCCCTTGTCTCCGTCTCCTCTCTCCTGTCACCCCTCCGTCTCCTCTCCCTCAAAGAAAAGAGGGAGAAAGATTCGTCCACATTTTCTTCACTCTTCTCCCTGTTCCAGCAACACTACGCGTCAGTTAACCCCCAGGACGTCTCTTCTGATAGCTTGGCTTTACCACAATCTTTTTCTATCTTTCTGCTTATTACAGCTCTTGACGTCATGGCTGTCTGCTTTCCCACTCTGTTTTATCCATTATTATTTTACCCTTCCGACCTTTAACCTCTCTCATTTATTCTTTTCCCGTAAATAAAATGCCGCTTCCTCTATGATTAAACGAAATTTCTCAAAAATGGATTTAAAATAGCCCCAACGAGGGCCCCCTAAGAGGACACTGGGTAAACTACGCTGCTGATACAATTATGCAACGCCGTGTCCAAAACGGGGAGTTTGAGATGGTCATTGATGTCCCAATTAGACACTGGGTATACGGCGGTGTTGGCTCCTATTATTTAGAGTTATGCCCAAATCTGGATGTAAGATGCTCAGTCGATGCGCCAAGTGGACACAAGACACACACTGTGAGTCCGAACCACAATGTGTGAGAGTTCAAACGCCAATCTTCATGAACGCGGCTGAGAGTATCAACACCTGCATAAGGGAAGCTGAAGTAGATCGCCACATTAACTCCACGAGGGAAAAAATATAAACCTCTGAGAAAATGTCTGATGGTTTTATTACAGACTGCAGGGATGAATGTTGATATGAACGCTACACATTATCTGGGGAATTTTTTTTTATATTGTTAACTTATACTAAAGGGAGAATATACGGGATTATATTATTATTATATTATTAGTGTAAACAATTATGTGCTAGGATAAGGTATATTAATGATTATTATAGGTGTTGATACAGTGTGTGTGTGTGTGTGTGTGTGTGTGTGTATTCCATTAAGTTGTGTTATTGATCCAGAGATTATTGAAAATTACTAATGCTATGAAGGAAATATTAGATGTTACTTAAGAACTAAAGTCATAGAACACAGACACACACACACACACACGTAAATTATTGCTACGGTATTTAAAGTACAAATATCACCTACACTGTGGTATCCTCGCTCTCTGTGTATTTACAAAAACATAAAAATAATTATGTTTACCAGAAAGGCATAGAGATGATAGCTGGCCCTGAGTGTTCCTACGTCCCTCACTCTCTACTTCACCCTACCTCCCTCACCCTACCTCCCTCACCCTACCTCCCTCACTCACTACCTCACTCCCTCACACACCCTCTCACACTGGTGTTGTCAAGCTTGTAAACAAACTAACACTCGGGATGTCTCGTCTATTTTTAGCATATTTTTATTTATTTATGTTTTTTAATCTTTTACATTTTTGCCGTCGTTTCTTTTCTTTATGATTCTAATTCGTTTTTAGTTTCACTTTTATTATGTTTTCTTTTCTTACATTTTTTCACTTTTTTGTAACTTTTATTTTACCCTTCCCTTCCGTTGTTATCTGTTTTCCTCTTCTTTCTATTCTTTTTTTTCCTTTTTCATCTTTTTTCTTCATTCTCTTTTTTCTATTATTTTTCCTTTTTCAACTTTCTTCATCTTCTCTCTCTCTCTCTCTCTCTTTACTCCTTATCTCTATTCTACCTCCTTTCTTTTCCGTCTCACTACTACTTATCTCTCTATTTTATCTCTCCTTTTCCGTCTCCCTTCACCGTATCTCACCCATCTCTCATTTCCATCTCTCCTCCTCCCTGTTTCTATCCTATCTCACTTCTCCATCTTTCCTCTTTCTGTCCCTATCTTTTCTCTCTCTCTCTCTCTATTTTCCATTCTCTCCTTTCTCATCAAGCAATAGACAAATTTTCCCCAAGAATCAAACTAAGAAAGAAAATGGAAGTTAAATTTCTAATACACAAGAACGAAAATATAATCAACATTTTTCACAATAAACTTTAGAACTTAATCCAATTAGTTAAGTCCTACATAATTCATTTCTGGACTTTCCCCAAGGGATTAGTTGCTTGGACTTAAGAGATTCAAGTTTCCTTTATGTATCCCCGACATTCTTTTTCTTCTTCCTTCTTTTAATTCTGTTCTCAAGTGTTCAGATTTTATCGTCACTTAGGAATTACACTCCCCATGTGGTGTTGAAGGTCGTCGTGGTGAACTTTTACGTCTCTCTCTCTCTCTAGGTTGATGCTACTATATTAGGGATAATATAGGTAGAACTTATATATATAGGTATTATAAAATGTGTGTGTGTGTGTGTGTGTGTGTGTGTGTGTGTTTAATCACATTTATATTAAACGTTTTAAACATGACATTAAAATAAGAAAAGTTCTGTTTAATTAGGCAGATTATATTTTGCACATCCATAAATATTTATCTTATGCCTAAACCAGTTTTAATTAATGCATAAGCAGGAGGAAGATATTAATTGCATCTAATTCCATTACAACGCCACTAGAGAGAGAAATAGCTCCTCACCTAAATAAGGAACCCCGAATTCCAAGCAGCTCCTGAAAAATCCGACACATGACAAATCTTTAACTTTTAGTGAGACGGTACCATCAAAGGGCCCCGTCCACGCCTGCCGCTTGTCCGCCTCTGAAGACTCCGAGACCAATAACCAAGAAAGACCTAGTTCATACAGCACATAAGGCTCATTTTCCCATATGAACGCCTTAGATCTTTACTCTTGCATGAGTATTAGGGTTCGTCACCTTCTTGAACCCAATGAACAACAGGAGATACAAACCAGGAAGGGCCAAAGTAAATCACTCCTAAGGTTGATATCACCATTCGTTTGGTATGGTTTCCTCGACATTACAATTACACTGGTTTAGAACTGTAATGTCCCCCGACTAGAGGCCAACTCGTGTCCATTTGGCTTCTCCCCAGTGCGAGTGAGTAACCTGATCTGGGCCTCCACGCCGGATTATTGACTTGATGAACTTGGCTCCCATGATTAATATCTTTTTCTTTGAAACTCTTTCCCTCGCGGCGCTCCCACGGACAGAACTGGTTGGTCCCTTTTTTCTTGGTGTCTTTTCATATAAATTTATCTTTCGATTCAGCACCAGCGACTACGGCCACGGCTCCTCGGTCCGTTTTCAATGCCTCCTTTATCTCTCTGTCTACCTTGTATTTTCAGCTTCGTTATAATTATGAGGTGATTAAACAAGACGATTTTTTAGGTATAAATTGTTTTACAAGAGACGCTTAGATACTGTAAATTTAGTCATCATCATCATCATCATCATCATCATCATCATCATCATCATCATCATTCATCATCATCTTCATCAGTATTATTTACCAAGTGGACGGTATGATAATATTGATTTACCTTATTCATATAATGTTGTTTGTTTTGCACTGTATTTCTTCCATTCTGTGCTTGATATAAATGGTGGCCGCCATATTGTTGTTTCCTGATAAACACTGCCTGATAAGAGAGGTTTTCCCCACAATTGTCACAAACTTTCGTCGTCATGTACGGTATGAACGTAGACAATTAAAAACGAAACCTTGACAATCACATTCATGTCAACACGTTTAATTATATGTAAGGTGGGTGTTGTTTTTACATCCGTGTGTGTGTCGTCCTCACTGAGATTATCGTGGTGCATACAAAAGAAAAAAGGGAAAAAACACACCATTCATATATCCATTACAGATAACGTTAAATCATAGTGTCCTTCGAGCCAGTCAACTCGGTTCTCCTCCCCTTTATTTGCATTAAGGTTGTCACGACTCAGGAAATACAATGTATGAGGATAGCGTTAAAATGACCCTGGCATCCATATATACATGACAGTAAAACACTATGTATAGGACCCTCCCCCGTACAGCATAACCTTCCCGGCAGCACTCTGTTTTTATTTTATAAGTATGGTTGTTATATCATGTTTCAAGTGCACGAGGATTTATACCATTGCTTATTATAGGAGTCTATTGAAAAAGACAGTGAGTGGATAATTAAGAGGGAAAGTGAAATATATAGACAATATAAAGTGGGCATCATGGGAGGTGGTGAGGACTATACTGATCCACCGGGCCGTGGTGTTCTCCGAGTCCTCCACCAAGGGAAGCCTCAAGACACTTAGTCCTAAACAGAGCCGGTTTTTGTAGCAGGTTTATTTACGACTTCTGACCCAATATTCTTAGCTGGAAAGAATAGTTATCTTTTTTTTTTACTATTCTTTATTTGACTTTATTAAAAATACACTTGGTCTGATATATCTTTTCTTTGTAATTCCATAATTTATAAAAAAAAATTCAAGTGTACACCTTAATGCAGAGTTCTAGTGAGTTACTCTTGGATCTCAAATATAATATTTATAGAAAAATACTCGTACAATCTCGGCATAACCTTGACCTTGGAGTAAATTTGACAAAAGAATAAAACAAATTCGAAGGATAACAACCCGGATATAGTCTGCACGTTCGTCAAAATAATTCATAAGTGCTGAATTTCTTCCTAGACTTATGACCTCTAGAAAAAAACAAAACATCTTACTTTCAAGACAATAGGTTAACACATTCAACAGGTAGAGCGCACATAACAACCGCTCACACAAACAATTAAAAACAACCGAACGATCAACAAAGCAAGTGTTCTGCAAGTAGTGTAAAAAAAATCAAATCATCTGATGAATGTCGTCAAGTAATGAAATTCGAAGGAGAGGGGAAGTAAAGACCTTTTCAAAATACTTGCACCTTTCAAAGCACAGACCCTTTCAAAGTAAGACCCTTTGAAGGCAGACTCATTTCACACATTCCCTTTCCAAAACAAAATCGTAAAAGTCTCAGCTTAACCTCAATACCACTTTTTCTTATACACGTTTAAAACACTAATGTAATCAAATTCATCATATCCTTGAATCAACATTAATCTAACCTAACCAATCTTACTATAACAGACCCTACTATACCCTAACCAAGACAAACCAAACACACCATAAACTAACTATGCCTAACCATAACCTACATAAACTTTACTAAGCCTACTTTTTGCAACCCTAAATCAAGTAACTCAGACTTAACCAACCATGATCTAACTAACCCTGACCTAACCAAATCAACCATGACCTAACAAATCCTGGTCTAACCAACCTTAACATAACCACTGCGAACATCACACTAACAGATCTTCAAACAAAACTCTACTCTAATCAAGGTGTAACTTAACCAGTGCTAATTAGACAGTGTTCTTAATGTACAGTAGGTATTAAACTTGCAAGCAGTCGAGTTGAGAATACTTTTAAGAACGCCTCCGACCTTGATAGAGAACAGCTTATTATGTTTCTTAAGAGAGAGAGACCACTTCATTTATACACCCCCCCTAACTACATACAGAATAACAGAATCAACGTGCTTAAATTGTTAATGCTGTCACTTAACCACTAACAGAATTTACCTGCATAATTAGCCATTGTTCTCACCAACCTCGAGAGTAGGTGTCTCTCCCTCCGGCAATGGGATTAGTATGAATTATAATTAAAACAAATTCCTGCATATATTTATCTCATTAGTTTGTGCATGTATCTAGGTCTATTTACGGTTGGGTATATATATATAATGAAGTAACAACTTTAAGAGCATAGTTAACGGCCTTGACCTTAATCCTGCTAACCTAATAATGTAAAAACAAATAATTAACAGATATATCACACCTCTATGGCAACGATGGCCGGCTACCGTGGTGAAGCTCAAGCCAAACTGAATCAACTTTGTTTACACGAGTAGCAGTATGAAAGTAGCAGTATGAACGCTGCCGCCACTGTGCTGAAAGAGAGAGAGAAAAATAAAACATTCATACACTTGAAGGAATGTTTAGGTAAGGTTAGGTTACCTGGCAAAGCTGCGACTAACAAACGATGATCTCTTATGAAATTCCTCTAAAAAATCGGAGGAGTTATCAGAAGCTCTACCAGACATCCCGTATCCCGTTTACCGTGTGCATAAATAAGACATGAAGGCATATAAATAATCTACTGTAGGACACATGCCATGAGTTCGGCAGATTAAAAACAATAAACAGCCCTACGTCATCAAGAATCAGAGGAAAAAAGTCTACTGAATCTCTCTCACTCGTAAAATAGTCTACTGAACCTTTCTCTCTCACTCAACAGTCTACTGGTGATGGCTGCAATCCTCTGTATTTCGTCAACAAGTCACGCTGTTGAACGCATGACTAACGTACATCAACCGGTAGAAAAAAATAAGGCTTCTGTACAGTTAGGTCATCAGATATCTTGGTATTGCATATTTACATGTGAAAAGTGCATGTTTCTTTCCGGCTGTTGCAATTCACTGAATGATAAAAATCTTGAAAAAAGAAAAAATGGCGGCCACGCTAAGAGATCATGGTATATACAGTGACGTCATCTACAGCCTATTTACTAAGTCTGGGTGGAAACTTGAGACGGAGAGATTAGCGCATTTGATTATTCAGGTGGTGGATTTATCTTGTGGGAGACTGTCAGGTGGGATTTCCTCTGTTGGAATAGATAGGTTGTGTTGGTGTTCGTCGCCTACACACACTGATTACATTCTACTAAGTCTGTCTTCATCATCTACACTTGACTAAAATTCAACGCTTCATTAGCCGTGATTAATCCACCTTTTTCCCCTGATGACAATAACATGAGACGATAATCCATCTACTGTGGTCGTCTAATTAACATTGACTCCAGAAGGAATGTGGTGAAGATGTTTACACTAGGGTATTTTCAAGAGAAAGGCGCATTCATCACGTGGTTATTGTACGTCGAGGAGTGAGAGACAACAGCTGGTGCAGTGTTACAAAAATTTAGTGGTATTCAGCTGCTGTGTGTGTGTGTGTGTGTGTGTGTGTGTGTGTGTGTGTGTGTGTGTGTGTGTGTGTGTGTGTTTTATCCGTGGTAAATTTATTTGTTTTCGTATTTTCTAACAAATCATACGGCGTAACTTAATTATTACAAGCTAATCAACGTTTACATATCCATAAAACAAAAGTAAGTAAAACCAGAGTAAGTCCAGCAGGCTCACAGGAAGCTGCTGCCATAAAGTCTGGACAAATGGTGAAGCATAACCGGGTCATGCCCCCAGGGTCCGACCAGACCAGATCAGGGTGAGGAAAGGGTCAATTAGGCCTACAACACTAACCACCTGTAGTGCACCCGTAACAAAGACGGAAAGGAACGGGTTAATTACGGGTCATATAAATGATAAGTGCTTTATTACATTATTATGGAGCCGCAGGAGATGGTGACTATTAATCAGTCTGAGAAAGTGAAATAAATTAGAGGTGAGGCGGAGGGCGTAATGTGTACCAACCTCACTGTTGTTACTTGCTTGTACATTAAGTGTTTGGGCTTAAGTATACACGAACAAAAACAGGCATGCATACACATATACACACACACGCACACACGCACACACATACATACACAATTTATACATTATTCAATATGCAGTAACCACGTGGAAACAAGAACATGAAATGGAGTTAAGTGTATTTGTGATTATTTACATAATCTTATGGAAGTGTGTGTGTGCGTGCGTGTGTGTGCATGTGTGTGTGTGCATGTGTATGTGTGTGTGTGAGTGTGTGTGTGTGTGTGTGTGAGTGCATGTGTGCGTGCGTGTGTGTGCATGTGTACGTGCGTGTGTGTGTGTGTGTGTGTGTGTGTGTTTTCATAAGAGTGCTTCTTTGAGGGCTAGTATTTATTTCTGTTCTTTAATCATCACTATAACACTAAACTAACTTCTTCACAATAAGACAACACTAACATCACTACAACACTACACTAACATCATCACTATAACACTACACTAAGATCATCACTACAACACTACACTAAGATCATCACCATAACACTACACTAACATCATCACTACAACACTACACTAACATCATCACTACAACACTACACTAACATCATCACTACAACTCTACACTAACATCATCACTACAGCACTACACTAACATCATCACTACAACACTACACAAACATCATCACTACAACTCTACACTAACATCATCACTACAGCACTACACTAACATCATCACTACAGCACTACACTAACATCATCACTACAACACTACACTAACATCATCACTACAACTCTACACTAACATCATCACTACAGCACTACACTAACATCATCACTACAACACTACATAAACATCATCACCATAACACTACACTAACATCATCACTACAACACTAACATCATCACAATAAACCAACACTAACATCATCACTATAGCAACATCATCACTACAACACAACACACTAACATCATCCTGCAACAGAACCTAACATTATCACTACAACAAAACACTAACATAATCACTACAACACTAACATCATCACAATAGACAACATTAACATCATCGCTACAACACAAACACTAACATCTTCACTTCAACACTAACATCATCACAATAAGACAACATTAACATCATCACTACAACAGAACACTAACATCATCACTACAACACAACACTAACATCATCACTACAACACTAACATCATCACTACAACACAACACTAACATCATCGCTACAACACAACACTAACATCATCGCTACAACACAACACCAACATCATCACTACAACACTAACATCATCACAATAACACAACATTAGCATCATCACTACAACAGAACACTCTCATCATTACTATAGCACAACGATTTATGGACCAAAATTCCAACCCCAATATATTTCTGGACAGTCGAATTTTAAGTTGAAGTCCCCGAGTAAACTGCTTACTTCTCACAGCAGCTGAAGATGAGCCAAGTCCGACGCGAAAACAACTTCAAAGGGAAGGAAGGATTTATCTCCTTCTTCTCCCAGAATGTTACTTTTACTCATGATAAATCAGACATAATAATAAAAGATGATTTGTTACGAAAATATAAAAAGTACTGTCTTCACCACGACCTCGTCCAGGCATCTACAATAAATATTGGACGGTATCTAGGAGTGTTGGGAGTGAGACCCTCCGTCCGAATCGGGGGATCAAAAGGTATAAGTCAAAAATATTGTTACCCAGGAATAACTTTCCAACCTCTTACCGAGGGGGTCACCCGGGCCTCGTCCTCCGCCGGCAAAGTGCAAGATTACAAAATTAAATTGAAAAAGAGAACCAGAAGATCTATTGAAGCGAATGAGCACTCCTTCGACCATTATGCCACACCTGACCAGGCCACGCCAGACCAGTTCCAGAGTGACATTGATAACATGATGGCGGATTACTTTATCGAAATTATAAATGATATACTCCATCAACAGTGAATCTGATTAATCTTCAGCTGCAACTGCAATGTTTAATGCATTTATTTTAAGCAATAAAAGTTATTCATTAATATTTACTATAATTTCCCTTGACTAAAATACTGTGTCACGATTATCAGTGATTTTTTCCTTCAAATTAACTCACAAGTAGATATAATTTATTAAAAAAAAAACTGTTCAACACTTACAGTATAAACAAGATAAAAAGAGACACACAGAAAGTTAGATAAACAAAATTCTGAACGTTACTGCGATCCAGCGAGGTTCATTTGTTTTCTACACTGAAATCCGGCAAGACAAATAATTATCTAACTACAGTGTGTTAAAAATAGTTCTCTGTAATGTATATGATCTGTTTCACCTCCGTCATTATATCTACTTGGTGCTCTCTTGGAGGTCACCAATTTATGCCTGAACTTACTCGATTTTATTTATTTTTTCTATACAGGTATTTAGGATTAGTTAGACCAGGGACTCTTAACCTGTGGTCCATGGTCTATTTGCCATTGGTCCACACAAAGATAAATATAAATCAAACATACAAAGTAACTTTTACTTATTTTATATTATGAAAAAGTCCTCGTTTTAATTTTGAAGATTTTTTATTCAGTCGAAGTTTTTATTGTGTATGTATATATGTATGTATGTATGTATGTATGTTTGTTTGTTTACGCCATTTGCCTCTGTCTACCCAGCAGTAATTGGGAACCTGGATGTAAATCGATTTGCGGTTCTTGTTCCGGAGTAATGGTTAGCCAGTGCAGTTGACGAGTTGTCCGGTCTTCTCGGACTATTCCTTGACACTGGGTCATGCAGCTCGTTAACATAGGGTGTGGTTGTTGGGTTAGCGACAGCTTCTACACGTTAAACAAATTCACGCCTAGGTGGCTCTAGGGGCAACCATTATGTAGTGTGTGTGTGTGTGTGTCACACTTCAACCATTCACACAAATATGAAAACAAATAATCAACATGAAGGTCATACATTGTCTTACTTATTCTTGTCCGGTCCTTATCTGCGGTACAACACACTGAGCTTCATTATCGAGTAGTGTCAATAATAAAAAAAACTAACACAAGAAGCTTTCATTACAGTTCTTTGAGGTTCATGAGTCTCAAGACTTGTCGCAGTGCCCCCACAGCTGCCCAAGACCACTGTGCCACGTCCTCCCTCTTGTAAGACCTATGGTCTCACCACCACTACACGGGCCAACCACCCTACCTCACTGCTGTGGGTTGTCCCTGTATGGGAAGGGGAGGTAAGTCACTACCGGAGAGGGAGTTAGTGTATCCAACACTGCAGTGTTTGTCCCGCCGTCTATTTGCAACATTGCAAGACGTTACACAGCGGCAGACCTCAGTGATTTTTGCCGACAATTACCCAACAGAGGCCACAATGGGCTGACAGGTCCATTGTGAGCTGTGTCAATTTGGTAAGAGATTCGGTTGCAGTGAGGAGGTTGTTGGGGCGACCACCGCCTCGTGCACGGCTCCTGTCTCCTGTTGGCCGCCTACTCATGAAACATTTACTGTACTGTTTAACTCGGTTATGTTAATATGGTGGAGGAGGAACCTTTTGTCCAACTTACACAACTTAGCTTTTATTCGTAATTAACAAGAGGATAATAATAATGAGTGTCATATAAGTAATGATGGAACAATTAAAATACATGTCTCGAAATTATATATAAATATTATATTTGTATGTGTGTGTGTGTGTGTGTACCTATTATATAGCGAACTCAGATCACGTTGACGTAATGATAAAAATAAACAAATTCCCTTGTTTACAGTAGCTGGGTGATGATGTCACAGGCCATAAGGTGCGGGTAGTAGGGTTAAGTGGCTCACCTCCGCCTTATCGAGAGTGGTCACGGGAGAGGGGGGAGGGGTTAAGTGAGGGAGAGAAGAGAGATAGAATAGAGAGGGTAACCTGAGTGGTAGAGAAGTGGAACGGAAGAGGAGGCAAACGAGTTTTTTTTAGTTTAACAAATTTATTGACAAAGCTTGGAATACAGTTTGCCTATTCTGAGTAATTTAGTCAGGTCTTGACACTGAGGGTGGTATCACTTCTCACTGCCACGCAGGACAGAGGTTCATACACAAAGAAAGCATTATACGTGCGCGAGAGAAAGAAGATACTTGAAGTGATCAGGAAAACGAACAACTGTGGTAAATCCAACGAGGAAAAGCGAGAAATTTTGAATAAGGAAAATAATAAGGTAATATGAGTGAGAAATATATGAATAAAAACACTCACAACATTAATTTAACGCGTTCGGTGTAAGACCTGTAATGAGTGAGGTTAGTGTCGGTGTCTTCCTGCCTTCCGTGTGGCCTGACTCTAATGACACACACACACACGGAGATTCAAACATTCCATACAGGGCACATAAACACCGGAGAAAGTTTAGTTATACCAACACGTGAACTGTTAACACCACCACCACTACGGAGATATCCCAAGATACTGGCTAATTAAGAGATCATGTCTGAGGGTTGGCGACCATGGCCCACCACCCCACACGTATGCAAGTCTTCCCAGATTGTGTTTCTGTCTTGGGTTCCAGCTTTTAACACAACCATTCATCCACCCTACTCTCTGACTTTCCCTGGTCCTTTTTCCTTATATTTCATCCAATAATACCGACTAAAAACACTAAAAAATTCTACAGTACAATACGAAACAGTTTCACGATTATACCCCGGGATTTCTATCATCTAAGAGGCGCAATGCAGAGTCAGTAATCGGCCTGTAGGTCTTGATGTAGGGTCTCTGTACTTGAGTGGGAGTGGCAGCTGGGGACCAGAGCACTGATAAGTGTGTGCTACACCTGATAGGAGGCATTGGTTGAGGTGGTTGGTACTGGTCTGCTAAGTCAGCTAAGATAAGGTCAAGGGTATTTTGACCGTGTGTGGGGAAGTTCACAACTTGTGATAGTGATAGCTGGTCCTGGATATCAGTGGTGTCAATTTCATTATAATCCCCACATAATACTAACTTGGCACATGGGTACCTGACTCTGAGGTGGTCTGAGGTGGTAATGAGATGATTGATAAGAGTGTCTCTGGTGGGTGAGCAAGGCGGATGGTATGCCACACAGATTATGATGGAAGCAGTGTGGCGAGGGTGGGCCGGTGGCACAACACGTACCCATAATGCTTCCACATCTGCTGGGACTTGAACATCCAGGCGTGACAGGCGTAGGTCATCTTGACAGAAGAGGGCAACGCCCCCTCCACGTCTATGTGAACGAAGGTGATGAAAGAGTTGATATCCCTCAATATGACACGTTTCAGGCACAATTTGCCAAGCCTCACATATGGCAACGACGCTCGCGGCGGCTGACCTGACTGTAGTTGCCAGCTCTTCAAACTTGTTAGCTAGGGAAGTGACGTTAGATAGCAGTAGAGACGGGAGATCATACCATATCCGTGGAACTTCAGTGTAGTGGTACCGTCTGTCAGGGGTGGATTTCTCCGGTTTCCTAGTGGAGGTTACGGTCTTAATGGGCTTATGTGTATGACGGCCCTGTCTACGGCTCCGCGCGTGGAATATGTTCAGTGACTTTTGAGTCGTGCGATAACACTGCCATCAGGATAACCGTTCCCACGCTTTAGATGGTACAGAGTGTATGTGTGTGTGTATTACAAAGTGTGCAGCTTGTTAGTCACACACACACACACACATACAGGACCTCTTTACTATACATGTGAAATACCCCACATCCATGCACCAACCACACCATATATACTATACACACCACACACATACCCCAACCCCACCCACCACCTGTATACTATACATACCCTATAAATACCACATAAATACCATACACACATACCACTACACACACACCACACACACACACCACATACACACACACACACAACCCCTTACCCACAGCCACTACACAACAAATGCCACCCACGCAAATGTACCACTGCACACAACCACCTGCGTAATACCCACCACACACCACAACCACCTACACAACCATCACCACACACCACAGCCCACCACACCACAACCACCTCACAACCACCACCACACCATAACCACTACTATACCACAACCACTACACAACAAATACCACCACATAAATACTACCACTACACCACAACCACCACTACACGACAACCACCACCACACCATAACCACAGTCACACCACAACCACCACACAACAAATACCACCACATAAATACTACCACTACACCACAACCACCACTACACCACAAACACCACCACACTACATCCACCACATAACCACCACCACACCATAACCACCGTCACACCACAACCACCACACAACAAATACCACCACATAAATACTACCACTACACTACAACCACCTCACAACCACCACCACACCATAACCACCACCACACCACAACCACCACACAACAAATACCACCACATAAATACTACCACTACACCACAACCACCACTACACGACAACCACCACCACACCACAACTACCACCGCACCACACACTAGATAATGAGGCAACTTTTTGCCCGAGTCGATAGTCTGTGATGTGTACGACTTTTAATTGTTGACATTTTAAGTGTTTATGTTGTATCACTCACACCACATACTACCAGTGAGACGCTCTCGTGTTTAATAAATGGTTGCCCCTCGTGTAACGAGGATGGCCAGCCCAAGGGTCACCTAGGCGTGAATTTGTTTAAGGAGCCTGTCAAGGAATAGTGCGAGAAGACCGGGCAGTTCGCCAACTGCACTGGCGAACCATTACCCCGGAATACGATTAGTAAATCTATTAACAATCAGGTTCCCAATTACTACTGGGTAGACAGAGGCAAATGCTTAAAGAAGCTTGTCCATAGTTTAACCATGCCGGGGGATCGAACCCAGGTCCGCTCGCTTGCGAGGCGAGCTTGCTTGACCATTACACCACAGATATGAACACGTACGGCTCACCTGAAGATTAGTCCCTGCAGTTTATTTTACCCTAAGATTAACCTCTAACACTTTTTGGGGGAGATTAAGTTGGGTTGGGTTAGTTTAGATTAGATTAGGTTAGGTTAGATTTGATTATAATTAGGGCGGTTAATCTTAAGGTGAAATAGCTGGACTAATCTTCGTTGATCCCATACAGTCAAGTTAACAAAATGCAAGCTGTATGGGATTAGATTTAATTATTAATCTATGTACTGTTACCAAACATAACATAATGTAACGTAACGTAATTTATAATGGAATAATACAAAAAAAATAAAACTTAAAACTAATGAAAAAATACAGCAAACGAAAAAGAAAAATGATTTATCGATGTATTATTATTATTATTATTATTATTTTTATTATTATTATTATTATTATTATTATTATTATTATTATTATTATTATTATTATTAAGCCCTAGTACATCGACTATTGTTAAGCCACCAAAGAATTACTAAAAATTTCGTTTTTTCCTACACCACTCAGTTTGAGTGTTCAGCCCCGCCCACTGACTACCGACCAGCCTCCATCATATTAATAACTTTCATTTTGTTTTAATTTAGTATTGATTAAATAATAGATAAAAGCTTAAATCGTTTGTGATATCTGCTATTATAAATTAATTAACGAATTTATATATTGTTATGTAGTACTATCTTATATATCGGTTCGGTAATATTAGAAAAGTGGGATCTTTTTAAGCTGAGTTTAAATGGCTGCCGGTGGACGTGTTGTTGTCAACTAGGGAAAGGATTTAAAGTGCAAGTTAACATGAACAACAGTGCCTTAGCGTGTGACTAAAAAGGATTAAAGTTTTTATGAGAATGCCAAGAAGAGACGACAGTGCTCTGATATACAGTAGAGTTTAGACTAAAAATGGTTGAAAAACTTAGGAAAAGGATGGTCGTCAGGGCTCTGATTCGGTTGTTTGGGTAGAGCGAAGTAATCATTCGTCCTTTTAATTAGAAATGAACAGTACAAAATAAATGGAATGTTTTCTATCAGCGGTTCAGAAACAGTTGCATTCCAAATAACAAGATGTATATAAAAAACTGCCGACAAAGCGGTGCTCTTTAAGGGAAGATAATGCACCAAGTCTGTAAGAGAAAGTTCACCTGACCATGACATCAGCCCGCAGTGTCTACCTCCTAACGCCCCTGGTATGTTATAGTCAATGAATCAAGGATCATTGCACATTTGAAGAAGCTTAACACGCCAAAGCCTCTTAATGGCATGTTAAATGCTGGCGAAGGTGGTGATCTCGACGCTGCACGAGGCTCCTGGATAAATTACAATATTTATCACACCATCACTGAACCCCGAGTCCTAGCCAGACGTTACACAAGCTACAGGTAATAGTGTTGTGGTGCAAACTATGGCCTTCAGTGGTAAATGAGTTAGAGGTTCACTGATTCAACTGTAGAAATCAAGTATCTTTGAAATAGTAAAATTGTTCCAGGGTTTGATGTCATGGACACCCAGGACTTAGATAATAAGCCTTGTGAAGTGTAAGAATCACATACAGCAGAGTTAGTTCACCCAGTTGTGGATGTGTTTTCCTAACTTTGCTGTTGGGGAAGTAAAGGTGGTCGAGTGTAGTATTGGTCACATTACCTTGTATACCTACAAAAAGCTTAACTCTCACTATGTTGTATCCATACTGACCTTAACAACTCGCCAGGCTTACTTGATCCACATTCACAAGAGAAGTAATTTTTCCCTGCCTTAGATATGACTGACGAGGACACTAACCTGGCAAGGGGATTATAGGCACAAACCCACTTTAAGAGAAGTAAAAAACATGAATGACAAGTCTCTCGAGTCACTGAGGACCTGACCACCCACCACCAGCACCTGTACCACTTAGTCATACCGTAAGTGCAAACAGTCATTAGTGCATATTTTTGGCAACGATGTGTTTTTGGGCGCGGCCTTAATGACAACAGACAAAACGAACCAATTAAACCAAACCTAAAGATCTTGAGATATTTTAAAGTTGAATTTGGGTGGGTGGTTTTGCTTATCGTCATTATCAGTTTAGTCATGGTTAGACCAGAACCTACATCGTTGTCAGAAATTTGTCATGAATAATTCATTTTAGTAATTGTTAAGATCATTATCGCAGTCTTTAGCACCATGGTACCTGCAGTATCATACACTTATATTAAAACAAACTAAACCTACCTAATCTAACATTACCGAATATAACCGAATCTAACCTAACCTTACTTGGTAAAGATTCGAAAAAGGTCACTTTATTGCATTTTCGTCGGAAATTTATATTTTCGATTTTTTTTATACTTTGAGATTTCACTTGAAAATTTAATTTTTATCGCACAGAGTGGGCAGGGCTTTGAGGTAAAGGGAAATCGTGAGGTAAAACACGCAAAACGCTGACGAAATTAAACCTAACCTAATTTAATTATACAGAAGTGTTAGGAGTAATTTTTAAGAATGGGTGCCCGGGTTAAGGAGCCAAGTTAGGAAACTTTCCAATAGAAGAAAACTTCTTCACTTTAATTAAGAACATCCTAAAAATGGCGGAGGAAATAAATTTTTACCAAATAAAAAAAAATGATCAAGAACCTAACCTCAGTCAATCAAGAGTACCGTCCCCATATATATGAGGGTTGGCGACCACAGTCCTCCACTCTAAACTTTCTCGGACTGTTTTTAACAATCCCCCAAAGTTTTAATTTCATCATCCACCCCAGTCGTTGCCTTCCCCTGGCCCTCTTACCCTCAACTTTGCCCATTAATATTTCTGTTATTATCCCCTCGTTCCTAATTATATAACCAAAGTATCTCATTTTTTTATGTACAGTTGGGGACATTTCCGACTAGTACACTCAGCGTTGTCAATCCATTCTTTCCGTGAGGTGTGAACCCCCGCGAGTATCTGAACGTGAATCTGAAGCCTCTAAGTTACTCGGTGAGACGTGAGGTGCACACAGTAGCCTGGGACCACAATGATATAATTTGTCTCCATACATGTGCCCGGCAACGTTGACATAGATAATTAGTGTAGTATGGACGCTTTTCATTCACCTAACGTGGAGTAAATAATACCTGTCCTGCAGTGACAATGTAATGCTGAAAAAGGAAAAAATCTACCACTTTATTTATCCTCAAGCAAAGTCTAAGGTGTTATAGTGCCAGGCTTTATGGAGTGTGGTGTGGTGGTGGCGTGGTGCCTAGGATTGTGAGACAAAGTCAATAGTCTTGCCTGCCGCATTTCTGTCCAATCACCTAATTTTCTACTTGTTTACCAAATCTCACTTACGTAACAGGAAATGCATCACCT
Organism: Homarus americanus; assembly: GCF_018991925.1. Classification (NCBI taxonomy): domain Eukaryota; kingdom Metazoa; phylum Arthropoda; class Malacostraca; order Decapoda; family Nephropidae; genus Homarus; species Homarus americanus. The sequence continues at coordinate 20,212 of NW_024755235.1, forward strand.
CTGATCATTACACACATATTTTCACTATTAATATTGTATAGTATATTTTTGTAGCGTACACAAAAAAAAAACACTCATAAATACAATTTCTCTTCATGACTAGGCACATTTCGTCATGGCTCAGGTTTATCCCAAAGTTGACATGAAGAGCATGACTAATGTCCACATACTATAGCAGACAGGCTGTAATAATGTTATGTTATTTATCTCAATGACACTACAACCAAATGGTAAGTATTAGCATTCGGATCTTGAGTATTTCTTACTTAACACAACAGTGTGGCGATGCAACTGTCCCCTATCCTCTGTCCAGCGCACAGAGACCTCCCCTTCCCTACGTCCCCTTACGTCACACCACCTCCCCTAAACATCCCCCTGACATCATTTCGGTTATTTACATTAAGAGAGTTACAGGGTGTATTAAAAAGGTGTTTGAAGGCTAATTTTGTTTTTCAATTTCTGTGTGTGTGTGTGTGTGTGTGTGTGTGTGTGTGTGTGTGTGTGTGTGTGTGTGTGTGGGTGGACCTCGTCACACATGACAGCCTTTACATCAGACCTGTGTGGTCTGTCATCTCTCCACCTCGACCCTCCACATAAAACCTTCACTGGACGAAAAGCTTATAATTTTTAGCCCCTCTCCTCAGAGTTATGAGTTAGTGTTAAAATGTATTATAATTGACCTTCCTTTAGTTTCTTTTATCTTGGTGTGTGCTTAAGAAAATACCAAATGTTATATGTAAACAGTTCCCGTAGTTTGATATATACGTTATGTCAAGGCGTTCGGCCTCGTTATACACCATACACAACACTGTATACTCGTACTATACTGTACACTGGTGTATAAAGAAAATGTTGTTGACTCTTTTTAGTTTATAAAATAGAAATAAACAACTTGAGATAAATAAAACTGTGACCCGTTTTCACAGCCATACCTCGCTCACCGGGCCAGACACTATACCTACGGCCAAACTTAACTTAACCTAACCTAACCTAACCTAACTTAACCTAACCTAACCTAACAATCAAGTGGTCATATTTATAAACTACATTCCCGATCAACTTCAAAATAAATCGTAACTTAATTATTTTGGGTGTAAGAAATAACCAAAAACAATTTACGGACAAAACGTTGATGTATTGAAGTAAAAGTTCGTAATTATGGGGGAAATTGTCCTATATATAAAGGTAAGATTTAGTAATGAGTAAAGATCCTATGCACGAATATGTAAAACCTGAAATATTAAATAGAAAAAGATTTGACTCAATGTGACTCCTAAGTACGTAGAGAAATACGTGTAAGAGAATGAGTAGAACAAAATAACAATACGGGGGGGGGTGTTAACTTATAAGTGATAAATGACCAACACTATAAAGACACAACTAACATGTAATACACAGAATAGGAGGGAGGTGTACATGGTTTATGACAAGAAGCTTCACTACCTCTGCTGTTGACCTACCTACACACACACACACACACACACACACACACACACACTCCGGCACCATATGAAATTTTCGTTTTTAAATACATAACATAACTGTCCACCTGTATCATCATTACCTGGGCGAAACAATTTGGTGGTCTGGCCAAAGGAATTAAGAATAATGGAACATGCATTACAATCCTCGAAGATAAAATTACTTCGTTAGTAATTACGTTACCTGGTGGTGTTAACCACCAATTGACACGCAAACGTAATTAACAGGATAACAAGGCGGGAACATGTTCTACTCTGGTTTATTTTCAGATTACTGTTGATATGTGTAGTGAAATGGGAGGATCTTACAGTAAGGTGAAGATTGTTAGTCCTCCTTATTACGCGCACACACACACACACACACTTGATGTTACGTAACTATTTTGTTAATTATTTCTCAATAGTTTATACATATTTAACAACATAAGGGGAACTATCGTACAAAGATATATTACTGGTGTTTAATTCAAAAGTTTCCAAGAGTTATGTCAGATCATGAGAGAGAGAGAGAGAGAGAGAGAGAGAGAGAGAGAGAGAGAGAGAGAGAGAGAGAGAGAGAGAGAGACGTGTATCTAACTCCGTTTTACCTCAGAGAGAGAGTCTGTCTGTGTTACGTGATGGTAAACATGTTATATAAGGTTAGGAAAGCTGAAATACTTATTAAAGTGATATGTGATAAATAACATTGATTAATCAGCTATGTTATTCAGAAACACATAAATAATGTGTAGCGATAAACATATACAAAAACTATATATTTTCTTTTATTGGTGATATGTCGTTATATAGACAATGTGATCGTTTAATATGTCGTAATATAACACTGTAATCGTTTAATATGTCGTAATATAACACTGTAATCGTTTAATATGTCGTAATATAACCACAGTGTAATAGTTTAAAATTTATGAAAACTTAATACCTTAATTCAGCCAAATGCCATAAGAGAGACGAGACCTGTCAGACAATAAGCCTGATTGAATAATTTCCTCAGTAACATACAAGTGAACCAAACTTGGGTACTACACAACTACAGTATCACTCAATGACTTATTTTACACTATATCTACTACCACTTAACATTTCTATATCAGTTCAACAACCATCACTCAACCTTGTTCCATTTTATTTAAAGTTCGTTAATCAATAAGAGGAATTATTATCACAACACAAGCATTCATTAATCAGTCTCCATTGTGAATCATTTTGCTGGGGTGTGTGGGAGGATGACGCTGGATAATAACTTTAGTGTTTTGTATATCCAGAAGAATCTTAACTCCAGCTTACTCCAACTAATAACTAACCTAATCTAACACAACCTAACCTCATCTAATATAACCTAACCTGAAAAATCTCCACGACAACTTACTCCAACTAATAACTAACCAAACATAAGCTAACATAGTTACAGACAGACAGACAGACAGACAGACACACACACACACACACACAACCGCATCCAGCCCATACGTGCACGAACTGATCGCTATAAGAACAGCCCAGTCCCAACCATTGTAAAAATTATCAATAACATGTAATAAATCAGTGTATTCACTCCCAGTAAACACTGCTCCCTACACTGTCACTATGCTGAAATGAACTGTAGTTTGAGCTGATCCCCATCTAAGTTATTATATGTCTTATTTGTGTCACTTATGTCACTTGTATATTATTTGTAATTCGTAACCCATTCCCCAAATATGTAACTGTATATTTTCAGCCTTCTGGCTGCCAAGCTCTTTCAATAAACCGTTAATTATTATTATTATTATTATTACACACACATAAACCATAAACATGTTATATGGAACATAAATAGAACTTCCAAAATCACTCTCATATACTTCCTAACCGCGGCCTGACGAAATAGTACACCTGTAACGTTCTGTCAGGGCTCAGGTCGAGGCTCCTCCTTACTGATCATCTATACGTGTGTGTGTGAGTGTGAGATGTTTCCTAGTATGTAATAAAAAAGGCGGGGATCCGCTTTTGAATTTTGCCACATACAGCGGCTAGTTTATTGTGCACCCATATTCATCCTGTGAACGGTAGCGTAGGCAGATTATAGTTAAACAGTACAAGTCAGAATATTATGGCACTGAATGTTAAAAACAATGTATTTCCAAAAAATTATTTGTTTAGTTCTGTAGAGTACATCGCCCTCTCCCTCAACCTGCCATTATTCAATAAATTATTTGTTCCCTCGTTCTAACAAGAGATACACGATAACATATCCTATTTGAAGATAAAAATACACTGTCCAGGAAGAGTCATAACAAACTTGGGGGTTATCTGAGAGAGAGAGAGAGAGAGAGAGAGAGAAACAATACCTTCTACAGTACAGTTATATACTATGACCACCATGACCCACGGAGATCTGTACTTCTTGGCTCCTGACCTCTGTTGACCTTGTGTATACTCACCCAGTTGACCTTTCCTGCCCTATCTCGCCCATTCCTCCTACAGTCAAGGGCTGGGGGGCCGAGGGGGGGGGACTTAGGGGAATGGTTCTGTAAGCATAGTTGAGGTTAGGTTAGGTTAGGTTCAAATGAGTGATAGATCAGGTCCCATGGTTAGTTTATCTCTCTCTCTCTCTCTCTAACACATATATATCCCTATTCTGTAAAATCGTGTGGTTATTTATATTTACTCACTGTTGATATTCTGGGAGAGAGAAAGAGAGAGAGAGAGAGATGTAGATTGAGAGAAAGATATTATTGAGAGAGTAGACGAGGGAAATAGACTGGAGAGAGAGAGAGAGAGAGAGGTGAATTAGTGTTTACTCCCACTCATAAGTATAGTATTAGTCAACTTATATTATACAGGGTCTCCAGTCCACATTAAAATGAAAACAACTTTGTAAAACCTTATAAACTTTTGATTGAATGATAACACATTAATATCCACACACACACATTATAGTCAGTCTCTTCGAGTTTCATTTGGTGTATGGGTATATATCGTTTGGGTATAAGGTATAAGGCATCATTCGGGAGAGGTCAGGTTAGGTCAAAGTAAAGGTAAGGTCAGGGTAGGTGATCTC